>NC_085103.1:0-207981 GCF_963422355.1 Corticium candelabrum
TAGTTATCATTAAAACACGATTTTTCCACAATATGACAGTTGTTTACAAAGATTGATACAGTTACGCAATCTCCTTTAGTAGGACAACAAAGTGAGTGTTAATATTAGTAGTGAACATTACTACTATTTGTCATAAATTAACATCGATTTGTGTCACCAGTTCTTTGATGTCCGACAAGCGGTGCATTGTGGAGTAATCGTGTTGTTATTTCAACTAGAATTATATGTCACCGCTTGTCGGACATCACAGAAATGGTGACACAAATCGATGTTAATTTATGGCAAATAGTAGTGATGTTCACTATTAATATTAACACTCACTTTGTTGTCCTATTAAAAAGATTGCGTAACTATATCAATCTTTGTAAACCACTGTAGCATTGTGAAATAATCGTTTTGTAATTTCAACTAGGAATATGTCACCGCTTGTCGGGCATCACAGAAATGGTGACACAAATCGATGTTAATTTATGACAAATAGTAGTGATGTTCACTACTGATATTAACGCTCACATTGTTGTCCTATTAAAGAAGATTGCGTAACTGTAGACGCGATACTTTAACAGCAGACTTAGTGTTATAGACGCGATAGTTTACCTGACTTAGTGTTGAGGACGCGATACTTTAACAGCAGACTTAGTGTTGTAGACGCGATAATTTTACCATCACACTTACTGTTGTAGACGCGATACTAATTAAGAAGTTGCGGGTTAATATCAATAGTGCACATCACTACTATTTGCCATAAATTAACATCAATTTGTGTCACCATTTCTGTGACGTCCGACGAGCGGTGGTATAGTTATCATTACAACACGATTCTTCCACAATATCACAGTTGTTTACAAAGATTGATACAGTTACGCAATCTCTTTTAGTAGGACAAGGTGAGTGTTAATATCAGTAGTGAACATCACTACCTTTTGGCATAAATTAACATCGATTTGTATCACCATTTTTGTGATGTTCGACGAGCGGTGGCATAGTTATCATTAAAACACGATTTTTCCACAATATGACAGTTGTTTACAAAGATTGATACAGTTACGCAATCTCCTTTAGTAGGACAACAAAGTGAGTGTTAATATTAGTAGTGAACATTACTACTATTTGTCATAAATTAACATCGATTTGTGTCACCAGTTCTTTGATGTCCGACAAGCGGTGCATTGTGGAGTAATCGTGTTGTTATTTCAACTAGAATTATATGTCACCGCTTGTCGGACATCACAGAAATGGTGACACAAATCGATGTTAATTTATGGCAAATAGTAGTGGTGTTCACTATTGATATGAACGCCCATCTTCTTGTCCTATTAAAAGAGATTGCGCAACTGTATAAATCTTTCTGAACAACTGTAATATTGTGGAGAAATCGTGTTCTTAATGATAACTATGCCACCGATTGTCAAACATCACAGAAATGGTGACACAAATCTATGTTAATTTATGGCAAATAGTAGTGATGTGCACTATTGATATTAACCCGCCACTTCTTAATCACATCCGGGCCCTATTTGCAAGTTGTAGAAACACTTGTCATATATTTATTATTCACTTTGCAGAAAGACTAGCCCCAAGCGCAAGAAGAGCCGGGGTACCTCTTCAAGCAATGCGGGAGATTCAGACTACTTACGCAAAGAGGTTTGGCAGCACCGGAATTTACCTATTTCCGCGCTTGTGTTGTTTGAGAAAGCTATGAATGAAGTACCAGTACTTCAAACCGAAGAGATGGCGCTCTCCGCTAAAGAGTTTGGTCATATCTGTTTACACCATGCTGTGTATATATATATATATATATACACAGTATATTATACAGTATATATACAGTATATATACAGTATATTATACAGTATATATACAGTTTATTATACAGTATATATACAGTATATATACATTATATTATACAGTATATATACAGTATATTATACAACACTAAGTCTGCTGTTAAAGTATCCCGTCCACAACACTAAGTCTGCTGTTAGTTGACATTACAGAAATTGTGATACGAATGTATGTTAATTTATTTCCAAGTGCTTCAACACCAGATAAATACATGCACTAGACCAGCAGTTACACAGAAAACATTCTCAACCATCATGCGCAAATCAACCTACCCTAGCTAATAAAGTCCAGCAATCGTTGGAGTAGTATCTTGTCGTGCTCTAGTGTTATTGTTCCACCTCCAAGTACACCATGTACTCCATAAAGTCCCTCATTCAAGTCTAATGGATAACGTCTGGTACCATCCTTTCCAGCCCAGTCATAATCAACTAGGCAGACAGCATTATGCTTCTCCATAAAATCCTGCGCAATCAGAATATTTTGCGCCCTCAAGTCTCCATGTACAAATACTTTATCAGACAGTATTAGGCCAATCTTCTGCAGCTCGCTCTTGATCCATCCATAGTCACCTTGGCCATGAGTTATTTTAAGATACTCTGCCAGATTCTTAGCATTAGGAACAAGCTCCATGACAACAACTGTCAAATCCTCCATTTCTTGACAGGAGATGAGTTCAGGAGCAAACTTCAGCTTATGCATAAATCTATGCACCTCTTCACCATAACCAGTCTTGCACTTGCACAGCTTTAGTAGAACTTGTCTTCCTTGCCATGTAGCTGTAAAAACTGTGGGTTTCAGGTTGCATGATTCATGCACTGTAACATTTTCGAGTAACAGCTCTTCCAGCTGTACTTCCCTCATGCTTGCTGAACTCGTAGCCAGCTCTGTTGCAACTGCTTTAATTCTTCCAAACACCCGAGCAAGCTTGTCAATATCATTAGATGCGACAGATATATATGAACTCTCCAGTTTACAGAACAACACATGGTCACTGGATTGACCCACACTGACAGCTCCATAGACTACTATATGTGGTGGTCTAAGTGTAACAACAAGGCTGGAGAAACTCTCTATTGAACAACCCTCCTTGAATTGGCAGAAATATTGCATGGCTTGTGCAAGCGGTTCTTTCGGAGCTATTGCACTTTTCACTTAGGCAATTATAACGATTCTATTTGTATTTCTTACGCGAACTACAATATCTGCTCTTTCGCTGCCCGTTTGCATTTCTTCCGTTACCTTGAAGTCAGAACCCAATCCTACCAGCACAGTCCTCAGGCCATCCACAAGAAACGTCTCTTGAACAGCACGGTGTAAACAGATATGAGCAAACTTGATAGCGGAGATCGCCATCTTGGAAGTCGCCATCTTTGCTTTGGTTTGAAATACTGCATTCATCGCTTTCTCAAACAACACAAGCGCGGACATGGGAAAATGACGTTGCAGCCAACCCTCTTCGCGTAGGTACTCTGAATCGCCTGCCAATGATGAAAGGGTACTCAGCTTCTTGTGCTTGCACTACTGGCCCGCACGCTCGTAAATCGACGTAAATAGCACGTAAATCGAATTTACGATCATCGTAATTTACCGTAATTTACGCCGATGCTACTCGTAAATAGACGTATTTATTCGTAAATGGCCACTTTACGTTCATTTACGGTTATTTACGTAGCAATTACGGGTCATTTACGTAGCAATTACGGCTCATTTACGTAGCAATTACGGGTCATTTACGTTCATTTACGGTCATTTCCGTAGCAATTACGGCTCATTTACATTGCAATTACGGCTCATTTACGTTCATTTACGGTCATTTACGTAGCAATTACGGGTCATTTACGGTCATTTACGGTCATTTACGTAGCAATTACGGGTCATTCACGGTTGTTTTACGTAGGGTTTACGACTCAATTTACTCTAACTAACGTCTACTGACGTTGCAAAACCCGGTTTATCTACTGGTCATTTACGTGAAATTAACGTCTAATTACAGCCTAATTACTTTTCAATTACTGTCATATACGTAGCATTTACTACCCAGTTATATATGCATGCGGTAACGCGACAGATTGTTGAAAATAATTCTAATTCAGAGAATCTTTTATTGTAAATTCATACAACACAAATTACAAATCACAAGTTAATTAATTAAATTATTTGACAATCTTGTTTCTTCCATATAATTTTCTCCTATGAGGAAAAGATCAGTGATAATATGAGCATGAGTGAGATGCTAATGTCTCAATACATTTAATTCCATTGATGCCAGTTTTCTTCCTCTGCTTCCCGGTATAATCATTTCCCCATCAATAATTTGAATGATTTCAATTAAAAAAGAATCTGTATCAAAAAAGATGTCTAATAATTATAAGTCATCCTATACTAGAGTATCCATTTGTAGAATACCTATCATTTGGAAGTTGTCAGCTGGAAACCACAGAGCCACCGGACAGCGCGTCTCATGGTGCAACAGCAGCACCTGTTGTCTTGGAGTTGCTACAGTCCCTGCAGCTGTCGCCAGCTCTGCATAATCTATTTCACCTGTTACCATGGCAACAAATTGAATTGAAATTATTGTGTTAATGAATTGCATTTGTCACGTGCACGAAGAAACCTGTATAAATAGTTTCACAGGTTGCAGTTGGCGACAGCTGCAGGTGTTCCAAATCTACGTCTTGACCACCAACTGGCTGGAGCTGTTCTTGCAGAGATGGATCAGATCTAGAGTGCTGAGACGATCTCGAGCTTGTGGCGGAATTTGCTGTCGAAGGACGAGGTCTTCGTCTAGATATCGAAGCACGAGACGAAATTTATGAAAAAGATGCATACAACAGTGCAAAACAATGTACGCTTACTCTCTGTCATACTCACGCCGTTTTATTCTCTCTCTTATGTCTCCCATAACCTGGGCAAGACCTACTCTAGAGTAGACTTTGACAACCTGTTTCCACAGACATATGCATATTAGCTATAGATCACCGATCGAGATCACGCGAAGAGATCATACTGACATCTGAATCGAAGCTTACCTCCTTAGAAGCCTTTTGTAAGTCTGCTCTAGAGCAGGTCTTGCCAAGGCAATCCGCCGCCAATCTAATTTCTGCCTAGAGAAACTAGACCTATTAGTATGCACGATGCAGTTATTTTTTGTATGCACGATCACGTATGCACGAACATCGATTTTTTGTTAATCATGCACATACCGAACTAGCTTACCCTGTATCGTAAGCGTTCTCTCGTTCCTTTCATCAACTCAGGTAGTCCATCCATGATTCCTGGCAGAAAGCGTATAATGACAGCTCTACGCCTATCAACTCGATTGTATACTGCGTAGCCCCTCCCACGGGCGGTACCTGATCATGATTGACGGGTTTATCAAACCGTTGGTCTCTAGAGCCTTTGTATACTGCTTACATTTGCATGAACTGAACGGGGCCATCAATCTTAATTAATGAAGATACATGTTCAAGAGCTTCTCCTAGTGCCAAATGATTGAGAGGAGTGCATGTAATCACGCAGTGTGCACGTGTCACTAAGACATAGTGATGTTGCATTTGAAATAAATTAATAAGTTTGGATAAACGCGGAACTTCTTATTTTAACACGTGAGGATCACGAACGCGTTATGGATGACGGAAAAGAATTCTGCTTGTGTTCAGTGTGCCGCGGAAGATCGCGTTTAAGTGAACGCACAATCAGAAGACATCTGAAAGAGCACGGAATACACCGCCCTGCAGCTGCAGAGTGCCGACACTCTTCAACGCCAAGCGAGTCCGATCAAGCTTCTGAATTCGAACACGCAAATGATGAGCAAATGGAGGCTCTAGTGTCATCAGAAGAAGACGTGCATGCAGGTGTTCAATGTTCAGGTGAAGTAGATTTAGAGTGCAATTAGCTATTCAAGGTGGAATTTAGAGCATGAATTTTTGCATAATTTGTAAGTATACTAAAAAAATGCAACAAGTGTATAGAATCCTGTATATATAGTAATATACATAATAGTTTTACTGTTATTTTATATATATTTGTTATTAAGACAAATTCAATTGATATGTATAATTAATTAAATATTAATATGCATATATTTTAATTTGTTTTCTTGGCCGCCGCTTTAGTCCAAATTTAAAATAACGTACTTTTTAAAATTATATAATGATAATAGATTTATTAAATATTATAAATTTAACTTTATATGTTTTCTCTCAGTAAGAGGGAGGTTGCATATTCTAACATATGACTGTTTCAGATGAACTTAGTCCTGAACACGGAGAACAACATACACACAAGGTCGACAGCAGCAGCTACAGCAGTAGCAGCAGCAACAATGGTGAGTCTGAAAACGGAAACAGCGATAACCAGAGCAATTTGCGTCACTATCTCTACCCCGGCTCTAGTACCACCATTCTTGAGACAGTACTCTTATTGGGAACTTGGTTTACTCAGTACAGTGGTGTAACAAAGAAAGCGCTAGAATCGTTGCTCAAGCTGTTGGCACATATTTTGCCAAAGGAACATCGTCTTCCAACTACATACAAACAGTTTCTAAGGTTACTACGCTCTCAACAGTTACATTCTTTTCACATGTGTCCGAATGGCTGTCGTGCCTACTACGAAGAGTTGACTGACGCCGAGCGATGTCCTGAATGTAATGCAAAACGGTGCCGCAGGCAACCTAGATCATGGGCATACAGACCCAAACGTCGTAGACTTGATCGTCCCCCAAGAAGAACCTTCAAAGTCTTGCCTTTAATTCCACGACTAAAACAAGTTTTGGAAAGTGATCGAATGGTTGGCTTGCTGACACACCATCACAATATTACATCCCCAAGCAACGGCTATATTAATGACTTACATCAGACCGACCACTGGAAATCTCTATTTGTCAATGGTGGTATCATGGAAGGAGATCGACGAAATCTTGTTCTAGCAATTAGCATTGATGGTGTCCACCTCTTTCGCAAGGGGTCAACGGACTACTCTATGTGGCCTGTTTATGCTCATATTTTGAATCTGCCTCCAGAGTTACGTTATTCATTTGCCCACTCCTTTTTGACAACTATCATTCCTGGTCCTTCTCTAAAAAACATAAGTTCTTTTCTAAGGCCCGTAATTGACGAATTTGTCCAACTATTCGATCAAGGGATTGTCCTCAGTGATGGCTCAATAGTACGAGGTGTGACAGACATTCTACTTATGGATTACGAAGCCCAGTCAAAAGTTTTATGCATGAAGGAGCAAGGCGCTATTCAAGGTTGTCATCTTTGTACTATTCAGGGACAATACGTTCACAATTTACGAAAGGTGGTCTATCTCAACAACTGAGCGTACATTCGTCCTCTCAGTCATCATTTACGAAGCGCCACAGTGTACTTCAATTCCAGCCCAGAGGACCTCGACATACCCGAACCACGAAATCACGAGGACATCATTGCCCAAGGAAGAGAATGCTTGGCCATACGCCAAAGGATACAGGAAGGAATAATGACAGAAAGAGTTTTAAGAGAATATCAAAAGAAGACTGGAGTCAACGGGCCTACAGCTGTAGAGGCTCTTCCTGGTGTGCGACTTGGTTTGCATGGGAATGTACCAGTAGATTTTATGCACTTACAGCGCAATGTCTTGGTACATTTGTTTCAGTGCCTCACGGGAGATTCTGTCAAAGTCGGGGACCACGTTTTACGAGAAGAACGTGATCACGGACGCTTTCTTGACTTATGGCCATCAGAAGCCAATGGAGAGGACGACGTCCAACCTTTGCCAGGGCCTTGGGAACTGACGCCGGAAGAGGTCAGAATTGCCAATGACCGTGCAATGTCCATTTGTCTACCGATAGGCTTCGGTTTTAAGTCAGGTTCCTGGTTTACCAATTATCAGAAGATACACCGCACCAGCGATTGGCTGAAACTAGTCACTAACGGAATCTTAAAATTTTGTCTGCGTGGTCTCCTTGGTGAACGTCAACGACTAGTCTTGTTTCGTCTCCTTGATTGTCTGCGTGATATAGCCGCTTCAGTACATACTGCTGTTTCTTTAGACGCCCTTGAATCATTAATTCATGAAACACTAGCTGAAGTAGAACTAAACTTTCCAGCTTCTTTGCAAGTTGTCATGTTACATCTTCTTCATCATTCCGTTGTAGCAATACGAAAGTATGGCACTGTGTACAGCACATGGATGTTTGGATGTGAAAGATTAATGGGGATGTTAAGTAGGCGTGCCCACAACAAAAGATTCCCCGAAGCTACAGTCATGGAGACTGTTTCTGTACATAGCACGTGTACATTGCTACGACTGCAGGTACCGCCAGACTCGCCGATATATAATATACACCCATTATATCCAAGGGAGTCATTTCAGTTGTTAGGTTTTGAGTCTGACCAAGACACTGAAGACTTTGATCGGCGATATACGCAGTACATGGTACAACGTGTCACAGGACGAGCATCTGGATATCTCTATGGAGAGTCTCGAGTAGACATACTAGGACGTGTTGAGTACGGTCACCTGGTAGATTTCTTTCGAGTATACAACAGAGACTACAGCGATCTTGCTACAAGGTATGAAGAAGAGAAACAACAGGCCAACAACTCGTCTTTTCCGACTATGAGAGAATGGATGCCAGAAGACAATCTCGGTCTTGACGAGAGTCGAATCAGATTACTGCGTCATGGTCCAGATGTTCAATTCAAATCCTTTCGTCGTGCAGCAATTCCTGATGTAGATGTCCCTGGCAACATGCTTCATGTCAGACCAGTTGGAGCGCTGGGCAGAAATGAAGTTCCAGCCTCTGAGTCGTCGTGGATCGCTGTTCTCATGAGGCAAGCACGAACCGATGAAGAAGAGCCACACTGTGTCTACGTACCAATAGACGATGGACAAGATCCTATTTACGTCTATTTTGCGAGAGTCTTACGACTTGGTGAAGTAGGTTTCTTTCCTGACGAGTCCATTCAAGTGGCGGAAGTTGTTTGGGCCAGGAGAGCTCAACAAGACACAGAAACTATGTTGTGGAGTATAAACACGAATGATCCAACTAATGTTGATTACACGGAACCATTCGTGCCAATCGATGACGTCATCCCTGTAGCAGTGGCTAAAGATCCGAGTAGTAACTACATTTGGGTCCTAAACTGTAGAATTTCTAGGCACCTTGACGCCATTTCGAACGTCAGTGTCTGATTGCTTCCTTCTTTCTCCGTCTACGTTGAACGTAAGGTTTCGTTATTAGTGTTCCTCTATCTAGATGGGCTTTGTGGATTCCCTATTCGGTTATTGCTGTTTTAGCTGATACTTTTTGTCGAAACTTGACATTTGACTTGTATAAGTATCTTTGCGTTGAATTGGGTTTTAATTTGTTTCGTTATATAGTACGATGAAAGGTCCCAACACCCTTCCCCAATCAAATTTGGAGCACAGCTCGTTTCCACCTCCACGAGGTGTGCTCTGGATAGTGCCAAGTGAAACGAGAATATATATATCTATATATATATTATTTTCTATTTCTTCATTTTTTATAAAATACATCGATTTCAGTTGACATGACAAGGTAGTGGCTCGCTTCGATCGCCAATAAATATTTTTTTTGATATCACACCTATGAAAAAAATCTAAGAAGCTATGTTTTGAAACTAAATGTAGTCATTTAAAATCATTCTACTATATATTTATATATATATATATATATAAATGTTCAAAGTCCTATTTATAGTTGTTCATGTAAGTTATAACCACAGCTTTGCTAATTGTCGAAGTATGCAAAAGCGACGTCTTTCTCGGAATAGACTTCAGAATTTCCAGGCTATGTATGCTCCATGTACCAAATGATTCCACTGCCAATGGATAGAAGACAACTCCAGTTGCGATGACATTGGTTTCATAGCGATGGTCCTTGATTATTTCCCCAGATTCAGCATCAGCTCCCGCATGGAATGACTTGCTATTTCACATAAGCGTCTCCAAAAGAATTCTTGACTGTGACTTAATTGAAAAAGCAGGTTTCCCCTGATTGAAGTCATGATGCTATACATCTCTTGGACGGTCTCCGCAATTAGCGGAGCAACGTTGTTTACGACGAACTCCCTGGGTACTATTAGATTTCATTATTATTATTATTATCATTATTGTTATTATATATGTATATCTTGTTTTCTTGTGACATTAGCACAGTGACTCACCGCCATCACCTATACACCCGTTACAAATCAACATGTAATGATATAAATAGCAGGATCTTCTAATATTCTCATACTGATGCCAGCTGCTGATGGCGTATTGCATTATATGTTAATTTAGATGTAAACGTTTTCACCGTGCAGGCGTCCGGAATGAGGTTGCAAGCTAGAATGAATATGATTATTCTCACAAATAGCTTAGACAGTCGTCTATTATGACTATGAGGCAAGTACTGGCTCGTAAATCGACGTAAGTAGCATGTAAATAAACGTAAATTACGAAGACACGTAATTTACCGTAATTTACGATCCTCGTAATTTACGATCCTCGTAATTTAGCGTAATTTACTATCCTCGTAATTTACGCCTCAAAGTGCATGCGCAAAACTACACTTCAAACGTAAAATACGACCTAGGATCGTAAATGACGCAAGATTTACGTGTCTTCGTATTTTACGTCTATTTACGCCCTATCTAGAAACGCTGATTTACGCAACATCGCTAGGTCATAATGACACGTGCACTGTGCATGATTACACAGTGTAATCACACAGTGCACGTGTCATTATGACCTAGCGATGTTGCGTAAATCAGTGTATCTAGATAGGGCGTAAATAGACGTAAAATACGAAGACACGTAAATCTTGCGTAATTTACGATCTTCGTAATTTACGTGGCAAAGTGCATGCGCAAAGGTCACTGCAGACGTAAAATACGACCCAGGATCGTAAATTACGAAAATATTACGTGTCTTCGTATTTTACGTCGATTTACGTGCTATTTACGTCGATTTACGAGCGTGCGGGCCAGTAGTGTTGGCGGTATTCTCCCTGCAAAGTGAATGACAAGTGAATGACAAGTAAGCTTATCCCATATGGGGGTCTGTGGGCTCTGTATTGACACTCATGCTACACGCCCATGGCAAGAGCGCGTTTAAAAAGAAATGTCACCACGTAACAACAATTCTAACCTTTGTTGTTCAGCCATGCCCACAACTTAGTTTGCGCATGTGTAGTGCTCCGTCAATACAGCCCGGCCCACAACTGCATCTAACGCGAGGTATCCGGGACCTTGCTGCCACATGGGGCCGAAAATGCCATACATTTTTTAGTTGCCGATATCGACCTGTAGATATTAACTGCGCGTTCGGTCTAGTTTGGTCGTGGTACGAGACTGCTGGTATGTCTGAAGCCTGGTTCACAATATGACGCCAAACGCTGAGTTGAGCGTCAAACTTCAAAGAAACCGCCTCGACGTCGGCGGCATCCTTTGATGTTGACGCCGACGTCGACGCTGGAATAGGATTCATTTCTATTGTCGACGTCGACGTCGGCGTCAATATTGTGAACCAGGCTTGAGCGGTAGATCGCTTCTGTCGTTCTTCTCTTTCGGTTCTCTTGACATTAAACTTCATAATCTGGAGGTTCAGTATATACACGGTCAAGAAGATTTTGCACTTGCTTTGGGAGTAGCAATATCATGATGAGACAAGAAAATTATCATCATGAATACTAACATAAGTTAATTTTATTTACATTACGTTATATTATATTATATCAACTTATGTTATGTTGTTATGTTTAATTAATTAACATTATGTTACATTATTTTATATTAGTTTAAATTATATTATGTTATATCTCTAATATAAAGGAGATGTGTGTGTGTGTGTGTGTGTGTGTGTGTGTGTGTGTGTGTGTGTGTGTGTGTGTGTGTGTGTGTGTGTGTGTGTGTGTGTGTGTGTGTGTGTGTGTGTGTGTGTGTGTGTGTGTGTGTGTGTGTGTGTGTGTGTGTGTGTGTGTGTGTGTGTGTGTAGCAGCAGTAGTAGTGTAGTAGTAGTGTACTTAGCACGAGTATTGCCTCATGTTACAGAAAGCAGGAGCAAGAGAAAAAGCGAAAATACGAAAATAGAAGACGTCTTTTGGAACAGGCATCCTTCACACCTCTTGTTTTCTCTTCTATGGGTGGAGCAAGCAAGTTGACAGCAACGTGCATAATGAAGCTGGCTTCCCTTCTGTCAGAGAACAACAATATGTCTTACAACACCACCATTTGCTGGATTCAATGTAGAGTGGCATTTGCTCTTCCATCATGTGTTTGCGTGGCTCCAGGTCTCACAAACGTTATTATATCAATTCTGATAATGTGCTCTCCATCTGTGCATAGAGCCGACTTTATCTCTAGATCATTATATACAAACTGTCTAGAACTATATGTTGGTGCTCTACTTTTGCTGTTATATGTACAATTGGTTTATTGTCAAATATACCATGTTGCTAAGTAGTAGTAGTGTACATTCTGGCTCACTGAGTAATGCTTGATCAAAGAATGGGCTACGCAGCACACCATTTTGATTCAATGAGGTGACCCTAACAAAGACATTTATACAGACAGTCATGCAGTCAGTTGTGCACTCAGTCCACAGTCGTACAGTCAGTTGAACAATCAGTTAGTCAGTCGTGCAATCAGTCAATCAAGCAGACAAACGGTCAGTTATTGAACATCAATTTAATTAATAACAAACCACAGCTCTAAACTTTGCCTGGGCGAAGAAAGGGCTACTCAGCTAGTTATATTATATTATATTATATTTTTAGTATATTTTTATTATATTATATTATATTAATATTATATTATACATTATATTTATATTATATTATATTTACATTATATTATATTAATATTATATTATATTAATATTATATTATATTATATCATATTATATTATATTTATATTATATTACACGCATACATAGGCATGCACCTGCACAGACACTCCTATTTAAGTTTGGCCATGTTATTTTAGGAAAACATATATAGAAGTGTGCGCGCGTGTGTATGTTTATGTGAACTATGGTTTAAGTTAATGCTAGAACAACTTTTAGTAGACTACATCTAGGGTATGATGTATAGTAAGTCACACCACCGGTACCAATTTCAGTGAAAAGGCACTTGTACAGACTATTTTGACACGTGACCAGAGCACGTGACCTTACGCTTCGCGCCAAATAGGATAGCCTCTTGAAATCGACAGTTTGCTTTCTTCAACTTACATGGGTAAGTTCAATATGTCTTAGATCATCTAGAGCTCTACAACTAGATACGCGTGACATACGTGACGTCATTTAGCTAATCTCGTCTAGCCAGCCTCTCCCACATGTATTTGAGTAGCATTAGTATTTTTGTACTTCTTACTGATAGACAATTGGTTGAACATTGAATTGTATCAACTCTAAAATAAAACAGAAAAATATTAGTGTTTGCATGCTTGCGTGCATGCATGCGTGCATGCTTGCGTGAAGTTGATGTTGCGATGCCCATGTTGTGAAATAAATACCTAATTAAGTAAGATACTGCTATAATTACAAATTGCAGTTCTCGTATTATAGTTATAGTATTAGAAACTAAATCAAGACAACGTGTGAAATAGTCAGTAGTCTTACAGTTATTTTACATGTACTGAATAGTTTATGTTTGATGGCGTACATCAATTTTATATATATATATATATATTCATTTGAAAGCAACGTGTCATCATGACCTGCAGAGTAATGATAATCAGTTTGTCAGACCAACATGTATGAATTTCAGCTTCATTTGGTCAGCTAACCACACATCCGTCAATATTGAGAACCAGCTTTGAAAACTGGGTAACGGTTACTGTTGCAAAGCATTGGAAAACAGTGATCTATCAGCCCTTACATGTCCCCTTTGTCCACCAACTGTTTTCAAGCCAACCAAAAAATCTAAGTTTTACAAGCTCCTCAAAGCTAATGAAAAACATTCTGTACAAGTAAGAGGTAAAAATGCCTTTCTGTGATATATGCTGTTAACTAATTTAAATTTACTTAATATTGCCATGCTTCATTTCATCTGCAGATGGAACAGTCTTACCTTGCCATCAACATTGTGCCACAACAAAAGAAACATCTGCTGTTCATCGTAGGTTTCGCGGCAGAATGCCTACAGATGGTAATTGCATGTTTCATGCAGTTCAAGACCAGCTTCAACGAGTTCATTCAACAGAAAAGTACAGTCACAGTGAATTGCGAGCAAACACGGTTGCTTATCTTGATGCTCACCCCTTTCTTGTAAGAAATTATATATATATATATAAACATATTTGCATATATATTGCATTAACTTATACATATATATATATATATATATAATATATATATAATAAGATTATACTATAATTATATTATACTATACTATAATAAGATTTATACTTTCATCATCTGATTACCTTGCATATCCAAGATACAGAAGGAAAACCTCTTGATATGTCACACTTTGTTGTCAACAAAGACTGGGCAAGCTATCTGATTAATCTGAGAAGAAATGGAACATGGGCTGATCACATAGCAGTGTTGGCTGTAGCAACATTTCTTTCCTATAACATCAGAATAATTAGTAGCGCAGTTGGCACCGGAGACTGCTTCGATATTATAGTTGAGCCAAATGGACACACAGCTAGACATGCCATTTCCTTACTTCTTGGACACTACGCTGAAAACCACTATGAACGCCTGGACATTGCAATTAATGGTATGTTTGAGTCTACTATTTCTACCAAAACTGATTGTCCTTTAATCAATAGATGATCCTGTCACAGAAACTGAATCCAGCAACGAACTAGAAGTTACAAGTATGATGATACGCGATCTGCCAATTAAACTCACATCACTTTAGGTCTATGAATTTTGTAACTAGACTAAGCAGTACACTGTTGTTTGCAAGACTTGGAAGCTGTTGAAGCACAGGCCACTGAAGCGGTTCCAAGTAAGTTCATTTATCACGTCATGGATAAGAATAGAATGGTACGAATTATGACAGGTAGTTTACAAAAGAAGCAAAGACTTCATCCGTTTTATGTTCTGTCATTGAAAGAGCAGAAAGAAGTGGATGAAATGGTACTTAGTACCGATTAACTATTAGCACCTTACCAATGGCCTACATGTATTATAATGACCAGTGTCTCGTAATTCACAGATGGCTACAGTATTTCATGAAGAGACTAGTAGCACACCTCTCAGATGTTCCAACTTCCTCGGTTTAGTAACAGTTGATGACATATCACGACTACATCTCAAACGATGGCTCAATGACAACGTCAGATCTTATAAAGACACCTACTAATGTATAGACGTCTTCAAAGTGGTTTGTCTTGCTATTGGCAGCTAATCAATGCGTTGTCACGTTTGTGGGAAATTGATGCTCAGCTTGTGGTATTGAACTAGTCAAAGGCATTTTGCATACAAGTTCTGTAATCATAAATAAGTCGTGTTTGCACAGGGAAAGAAAGTTAAAGCATTAAATACCTACTTTTTTGAAAAGCTGGACAAAGAGGTCCCTCAAGCTTTAAGACCATGGACAAAGAAATGACTGGTGAGATCACACCAAGAAAATCAAACACAGTATGTCACAAGTGCTTGATTGTAAATTATATAGAAAGAACTTCTTCATTATGATATTCTCATAATGTCCATACATTGGCCTATAAAGCAGCATTTGTGGTTTACTGTATGTCGTTTAGTCTGTCTAAACCTTGTTTTGAACTAGTGGCAAGAATATTTCAGATTATCGACATTAAATCAAGCAAGTAAACTTTTGACATTAAGTATTGTTGATTGTTTGCAAACTCCCCAGTACTAATGTGTAAGCACTGTAACTGAAGTTTGTTGCTAATTAAGTCTATTCATCAATGGGCATTCTGCTTTACAATGCTATGAATGCTATGGATTATCTACTATAAATCAAAAGCTTCATTTACTGATCACCAAAGTGTATTATACAAGGTTCAAGTTCTACATTTGAAAAGTAGGCTATATAATTTCAACACAGCTCTATTTCATTCTGTTGTTTAGACTGTACTTGTTGTTTTGACTGCACTAACTAATTCAGGTGACATCTTTAGTGCATCCAATTAACAGTCCTGTTTCTGTTAAGTAACGCGTGTTAGCAATACAAATTCGTTCTTACTTTATAACATGACAAAGCTTTCTTTGCAGAATCTGAGACAAATAAACTTGATATTATGTCATAAAGAATCCATCCACGTTAGAGTCAGAATGCTTTGATAGCTGGATGAGCTAATCAGAGGTGCACATGCAAACACAGACACGCACGCGCGCGCGCTCAATTCTTGCACATATGTACTATTGCAGTGATGGTCAGGTATGTCCACACCTACGTAGTGCTTTAGTATCTATGCCTAGTGCACCTGTATTTATATATGGGAGTAGTAACCACATGCATACAGTACAAGCAGATACAACTAAAGGTAAAATTCATAAAATTAAAGAAAAAACTTTACCAAAATAAAACGAAACCCAAAATTTTGCCTTGAAAAAACTAAACCCAAGCTAGCAAACTTCTTACCTTGGATCAATGGTACAATACGCACCCCCAGCTAAATGGGGTGCGTATTCTTCTAGCCTCTATGACACAACGCGCACCCAAGCTAGCTAGCAAGCTATTTACATACCAGCAAACAAAAGTGATGTACAATATATTCTGTACACGCCTACTTTATGAAACATTACACACAAGGAGAATGAATCTAGCGAAAAGGCTTTGAACAGGCATTATGGTGCATCATTTCTATTTGGAATCTTTGATCTGGATGCAATGCATGAATTCCTTGCAATTCATGAAGCCAAAAGAATAGCATCAGAGGTCAATAACTTAATTAATAAATTGTGCACAGATAGTATATAGCAACTTTCTAACAAATCTAAATACAACATGCGCGAACACACACACTGTCACACACACACACACTGTCACACACACACACTGTCACACACACACACACACACACACACACACACACACACACACACACACACACACACTGTCACACACACACACACACTGTCACACACACACACACACACACACACACACACACACACACACACACACACACACACACACTGTCACACACACACACACCCACACACACACACACACACACACACACTGTCACACACACACACACACACACACACACACACACACACACACACACACACACACACACACACACACACACACACACACACACACACACACAGCTACTTACAATGTGCATGCATGTACCTGTCACTATTGCACCAGATCTAATGTTCTATCAGTAATGATAACCATTCAACTTTTTAATAGGTCCTTCAGGAAGAAAAATGGTTTGGTCAGACCTATAACCTTCCAAAGAATTTGAATCTAGAACACCCTGACAATCATGCTTTACAAACGTTCAAGGAGCTATTGCTAAATCAATCTGCATCTGCAACAGTATGTGCTGGTCTTAGTAACAGCCAATTGTCAAAGTTAGCATGTAATAGATTGTTGTCAGATGAACTGCTAGAGTGTCTTGCTAACATCGTGAACCTGTCATCAGAAGATTCTTTGTGCCTTGTACTATCAGAGTACAACAAAGCAAGACTTCAAGAATATATTACAACAGCACTCCATGGAAGAATCAGCATTCGACTAGCTTTTTGGATTATAAATGTGCAAATTGACCCTATGTCAGACACTGCTGTAGCATCCAGTCGACTATTAACAGGAAACCACTGGACTGTTGTTGCTACTGACTTTGATGTCAAACTCTCCTTCTATGGTGATTCCCTTGGCTACCCGGTTCCAACTAACCTAGTCGTCAAGACCCAGCAAGTATTCACTGAATTGAACAAGCTACTTAATGAACACATTACAACTGCATATCCAATATTAGCCCTACACAAGACAGTGTTTGATGCAGAAGGAAAGCACGTTTGCTCACGTGAATGCTGCAATTTTCCAGTGCAAACATGTTCATCCTCTTGTGGAGTTATTGTCATTGCTTTCGTTGCTGTTGCATCATTTTGTCCAAAAGAAATTTGGCAGTATGTACAGCTTCCACAGATTCAATGATATCCTGTGAAATCTCTTCTTCGTATTTATCACCATCCAAGCACATATGCACAATATCTGCGAAACGTCTTGGCAACCTGGCTATTAACTAAAAAGATAAATGTTCAAAACGTAGTCGACATATCAATATTTGACGTCAACAAACGTTTTTTAATTCCTTTACCAGGAAGTAAAATGCAAGTCCGTCAGAACAGATCACCACCCTAGCCTCACTTTGAAGAAAAAACGAATGGATATTGATTTAATAAACTCTTACAAAACTGGTGCTCAAGTCAGAGGAAACATTTTGTACGAAAATAGCAAGTCTATAGCCAACGGAAGTGCTAGAGCAGGAGAGTGCAATTTTGCTGAGAGAGATAAACTGAGAACCAAAAAGCTTGTTGACAAAGAAAGAAAGAGTGACAAAGCCATTACTGACAAAACAGAGAACAGTCATTCAAGTCAATGTTGCTTTACCATAGCTGATACTAGAAACAGTGAGATACCTCACAAACTAGCGTACTTGTTCCCTGATTTATACAACTACATAGTTGATCAGTACACTAGACATACACCAGAGTCATTCCTTGGAGCAGAAACCCAAGCCTTTAGTTTGCAAGCATGGATAAATGCAGAAGACCAAACCAAAGCAGTCCAGAGGATTGACGACTTTGAGAAGACTTTAAAAACAACATACCAGGTAACGCGAGGCACTCAAATTTCTGGACAAAGAATTCTTTTTAAAAATGTTCGCCACTGCCAACATCAGCAAAAGAAGCTGACAAAAACACAGTTGTGAAAACAATGCCCGCCTTCAGATCTAAATCGGGCTCTCATTCAGAAAAGTATAAGAAACAAAAAGACTTCTTGCCCTAGTACCCTCATACTCAGACTACATCCAAAGATCAGCTCAACAGTTGCCGCTCATCCAAACCATCTTTGCATGATTAACCTTAAGTACTGCCATAACCACCCAGTCAACTCTGCTCATGTCCTCAGTTTTCGCCCAGTAGACACTGCTGTGAAGAAGCAGTTTACAAATTTATTCGAGGCAGGAAACTCAGCAGCTACAGCTAGGATGAATATGCAAATCAACTGTAAATGAAGTATGACATTCTTGACTTTGAAAAAACTCTTGCCGATAGATCCATAAATCCGATCTGTGATGTTCAACGTTTGTTCCAAAAGTGGCGAGAAAGATGTATCGGTCCTGAAAACGGCAAAGCAATGTTTGACCGTCTGTCATTAGAAGTAAAACAATTCAATGAAATTTATGCTAGTAATGGTGGTAAAGCATTTCTTCAAAAATATAAGTTAGAGGTGGAATACAAAACTAGGCTTCTTGATGACTCATTTGAACCACTGGCAGCTAAAGTCACAAAAATATCTGACCACATTCTCTTTATCCTAGCAGTAGTCACACCTTTGATGGTAAGAGCCCACAAACTGTTACGTCAAAACGGTGAATTAGTTTACTGTGACTCAACAGCCAGTTTGGACAATTTGAATACTGCAGTCTTCATTGTGAGCTGCAGTACTTCAGCTGGTGCAATACCATTGGGTGCTGTAATGACATCTAGTGAAGATGCTGAGACCCTATCATCAGCATTCACAGCACTTGTTGATGTTCTACCTGACTGTGCCTTCTTCGGGAGAGGCAGAACAGTTGGACCCTTAATGATTTTAAAAGATGATTCTGCCAGTGAAAGAAAAGCACTCAAGACAACCTGGCCAGAAGCAGTTTTACATCTGTGTGTGTTTCATTTTCCCCAAAGTATGTGGCGTTGGCTATGGAGTGCTAGGTCTGGTGGGTCAGCAAATGATAGAGTCACTTGCATGCTACTAACCAAACGTTATCTGTATTCACCTTCAGAGGAAGCCCTAGACAACGTTAAAAACAAAATTGACAACACCCAGTTTGGAAACTTCAAAACAAGGATAGATAGCTATTGGACGAGAAGAAAAGAGTGGGCACTGTGTTTTCGTACAAAATTCCTTAATCGAGGAAACTTCACCAACAACTATTTAGAAGCAAGTATTCGGATTACAAAGGACATCCTGTTCCAAAGAAGGAAAGCGTGGAATTCAATTCAATTGTTTCTACTGATAACGAAAACACTAGACTTATACCATCAACGACGACTGTTATCCTATGCAAGCAACAGACTTGACCACTTTGTATCACTGAGATTCACTCTTGCTGGAATCAAGCCAGGAGCCATTTCTTTTGATGATGTTATGCCTACGGATGACCCACATGTTTATGTTGTGCAAAGTCAATCAAATGATGACATCCAATGGGTAGTCGACCTACAACTCGGAGAATGCTCCTGTCCTATAGGGTTCAATGGTAAGCCATGCAAACATCAGCTTGCAGCCTCAGCAAAATACATAAAAAATAGTATCAATAGTATTCCAACTGAATCTCCACAAGGACGACAATTCTTTGCAGTTCTTGCTCTAGGGAGCCGCTGCCAAGACATCAGTTTCTACAGTAGTGTTAACCAAAAAGCAGATGAAGAGCACCTACGTTCTCTCTCCGTTGATGTGCAATGGTCTAATAAAGACGTAAAGAAATCATTTGAAGGTTCACTCCCACCCTTTGATGACCCACTAAGTGACTTCAAGACTGTGTTAGACATGATATAGATCAAGATCACATAATTACAGGTAATGGCATGGATGAAATCAACAGAGTTGAAACAGTAAGAAAGCAACTATGTCATGTAATGGACGACATTGAAAATGGACTAGGTAATACTCATTATAGTATCTCAAGAGAAGATGGTTTTTTGGCTGCAGTAGAAAAGTTTTGCTCAACCTACTGGAAGATTCGGGGTAAACTAACCCATCCATCCAACAAACAGCAGCGCTTGATTTCTGCATTACACATGTTTGGTAGCCATATAGGGCTAACCAAACATAAGCAAAAGATACATGTACAACCCACAGCTGTCAGTAGAAGACGGCCCATCAAGAAATCAGCTTCTGTTCCAGCAAAGGTGGGGCGCCCCACGCTATTTATTAAAAAGGTGGTTGCTGCTGCTGCTGCAAGTAGATACGTAATGCCGAAACGAATTCAACGATTAAAGAAAGGACACAATCTGGCAATCAGTTTAAAGGGAAACACTAAAAATGCGCTATAACACAATAACTTTATTAGTAGCTACACGTAAATGATTTTTACAGTAATAGGTCCTGTTTTAGCTTTCACTTTTGCTTAATTCTTTGCATAGTTTAAATGAGACAGCAGCGACAGTCATTTTAGTTGTGCCATTTTCACAATGTTGAAGTAAATTTGCTTTCATAAGTCCAACTATTGTCTGCTTTATCTACTATTCTACACAGACCCTGAAATAAGAATTTCAAATTGATCGGCCATTTAGTCAGAGCTGTAGCTGCCATTTTAAAGCGGCTCTATTGCAGCCGCCATTTTGAGAAATGAATGACTAATTACATAACCCTTCGTCGAGTCTGATCCATGTCATAACTGGTAGAGTGATGTGTTTGTGTTGCCTAAGCTGGATATGTTTATGCTAAACAGTGTGATTAAATAGAAACATTTAATCAGTTCAGCTATATATCCGGTATTGTTGTGTGATGCCTATCGGCTGCCTGCATGATTGTACAAATGCCCTGCATTGTGTGTGTACTAACGGTTGTCTGTCACAGTCATTTGTGGACAGTCTCACTGTCTGCACAGTGGTTATGTCACTACATTGTGGTAAAAGAGGTGGGTGAATTCTTTGATCATTAACTAGCTCAACTGTCTTGACCGCTGGTGAGTTGTCAGAAGCGCACGAGCGCAGAGGACGCCTGAAGCTAAGGTCTCCTAGCATCATAAACTGTAGCCCTAAAAGCAACCCGAACATTTCAGTCCATGCCGTAACTTTGTTTCCAGTAGTGTACCAATGCTGTTATGGCCGGCCGTTATTTCATGCTCTGCTACAGATGTACTAACTATCTATCGATCTGCTCATGCACTAAATAAAATGCCTGCAAATGAATCAACACAAAAGCAAATAGTTGGGTTTTGTATATTATAAAATTTATAATTTATAGTGTATATATATGTTATGCACAAACACGGATATAGACAAACCGTGGATGTGTAGTGGATGTCTACTTTTGCCGGGTAATTTAAGGGTTAGGGTCAGGATGATATGGTTAGGGTCAGGGTTAGTGGTTAGAGTTATGTTAAAATTAGGATTAGGGTTCGGAATGCATGGTTTGTACGGGCAAACCATGGATTGTGCCGGGTAGTTAGTTTATGGATTGTCCAAATCCGTGCTTGGAACACAACATACTGTATATGCAACAATCAAGCAGTACTACATTTGAATGAACAACTGTCAGTATGTTTATGGCGTTGTAACACAAAGATTCTTTTAAATCGATGATGTTTACATGACTTAAATTTGAACTTTGGTTGACTTTATACAAATAGCTAAATTAATTTTTATATTTTGACACACGCTCATATTTGTCTTTATTACATACATAAACAGTCCCGCCTCAACATCCAAACAACTAAGGCATGCATGGCCTAAGTCATCCATACATCCACTATCTCTAAATTTAAATGTTGTAGCACCAATCTAGCAATGGAAGACCACAATCTGATAGACAATTGTTGTAATAAACTGTTTAAACTCCCATCCATGTCTCCGTTGGTATATTTCAACGTGAAAGGCCGGGGGTCGGAGTCCCGGTCAGATGACAGTCTCCTGCAGCACGGTACGATTCACGCAAGCACATACCTGAGCTCCGATCCTCGCGCCGGGGCCAGACTTTCCCTCCGGCAAGTCTGGCGAAGTTCGTCGGGTGAAGGTATCTGACGGCGAAGTTACCTGGTGATATATAAGACTATGGAGATCCGACGAAGGTAAGGAATCAACTAGTAATCGGAGAGTACAAGCCACGGTTAGATCGCGACAGTTCACAGCTGCAGGTTACATATACTACAAAGAAGCCTCTGAAGTCTGTAGAAGCTTTAGCATGGCCAAAGGAACAAAAAGAAATGTTTGACATGTAATACGCATGCGCTACACAAATTTTTAGTTGTCGGCAATTCTGCCCCGCCCCGGAACAAATCCGCGGAAGAAGACATCATAAAACAGCGTCTGGAAATTCGAGGAACAACATGTGCGCAAGCGTACGCTTGCGCATTTAATCAGCCGCAACAAATCCGCGGCCGAAACAAATCCGCTGGTACACCTGCTTCCGTACTTTTACGTACGTTGTGCTCAACTGCTTAACGCACGCTACAATTATACGGGAGCGTGACCTTCAGCTCGTTCGTTGTTATTAATAATTCAACATGGCCACTGAGGATGATATTCGTCTTCAGCAGCTAATGGATCGTGAGATACCTTCCTCACGTCAAGCTCTGAAAGACAGTCACAGGAACCTAGCTGAGCTCGCTAGTTATTGTGAGGCGAACTACGTGGATTGCACAGACAAGGCCACCGCACTAGAAGAAACCAAGAAATATGCCATACAGTCTCTAGCTAGCGTAGCTTATCAGATAAACATGTTGGCTACAAATGTCATGCAGATGTTGGAGATACAGACAGAGCAGTTAGGTCATATGGAGTCGAACCTTAATCATCTTGATCAGGTTTGTCTTTGTTCGTGGTGATATGTCATTGGACGTTTCCATGTTTGGCTGTGTGATTGTAGAGTGTTGGGAATTATAAAGAGAATGTTGCTCGGCGGAAGGTGGGCAGTCTGGCTATTTCCAAACACTTGACTAAGACGCCACTCAAAGTTGCAGCACCTCTAGAGCCAGAAAAACCACAAAGGTAGCTAGGCCCACAGCTGGTATTAAGTTATCTACCGTCATGATGTCATGTTTTACATGTCAACGGTTTTGTTGCACTATAGTGTCATTTATTGACTAAAGGGGTCTAATGTATAGCTATAGACCTTTGCAAATGAGCCTCTTGATCCTATCATAATTTCATATAGTTTTTAAAAAGTGTGACACAGGAATGGTAGAATTCAGAGACAGAGGTATCATCCAGGAAGAGCACAGTAACTACTTAAAAGTGAATGGAATTCTAAGTTGAGGAGAGTACCACAGTAACGTTTCACATTACAGCAGAACCTTGCTAGTCCAAACAGGGGCATAGCATGATCTCTAAAAAATGGGGGGCTAGACCTCGTGCTGCTACAGGACACGTCCACTTACTGGCTTTTAATTAACTGGTACCTTAAATCAGTGGCACATCCAGACCGGAAAAAAGGGTGGCACAAACATGGACAATTTAGCGAGGTTGCACTAAAAGTTTATGAATACTGTAGTCAGGGTTCGAAAAACTGGTTGTCAAGTTGCCATGCCGTAGGAATGGTAAACCGTGACGAAGGTAGACTTTCCAGATTTCCGAGTTTAGTAGGAACTTGAAAACTAGTACGGCATAATCTGGGGATAAAAAAACCTCGACTTTTCCATTTACTTGAACGTAAACTGTCCACCCATGTGTTCCATGATTCTAATGCGCTGAAGTACATGCACAAGAAATGACACTTACCTGCACCTGGGACACACTTAGATAATTAATTAATTAAAGAAACCGCACAATATGCTCAATTTTGACTGGCTTCCCGTGCAATGGCATGCATTCAGAACTTATGAAACTTGAAATGTGCTACAGAAGTCGAAGCCAGAGCAATTTTAGCCGAGACCGGTGAATACCAATATTCCTGGAAGCCAGCTACTAGTTTCTTGTCTCAGTGGCAACCAAAATTGCTGGCTAGCGATCTGATACCAGATGATGTTCCTGCAAATCTGCTTCCAGTAGCTGTGGAAGTACTTCACGGAGTATCCTGCTCTGCCATTTAAGACTTCTGGGGAGAACACTGCTTGAGCTCATGCTCAATTTCATCAGTTACTTATTATATTGGTTGCGTTGGCTACTGTAGACATGCAGGTTTCACTAACAGCAAAGAATCTGTAGTTTTCAAGGAGGTTTCTTTCTAGAGAAGATAAGTAAAAGGGTATGTATGTCGTGCACACTGATCTGGCTTTTAGTGAAGCATTTAAGAAACCAAATTTGGTATTTACTTCACCATTAACAGTGAAATGGCAACACAGCGGCTTTAGAGGCCCTTTCTCGCTGGAAGTATGATGTTGCGGGAAGGGGTCTAACTACACAAGACTCATCTACCAATAAAAGTCATGACCTAGCAAAAGATGACAAGCTTTCAGTAACCTTTTGTGTTTGGGCTTTATGGTATAAGCATAACGCTCATGCCCACGTTTCCACTTAAGGTGTAGCGGGGCACTATGTCATAAGATCGCTGGCGACAACCCTGTGTAATGTTGTTTTATCATCATATTACATGAGGCACAATGTGTGGTTTGTGGCTAGTTTTTGTGCTATGTACACGTGTGTGTATTTACCATTGCAAGCACCGGTATATGCATGCCCATAGAATTTGGAGCACATTTAGATTAATTAATTTGTTTGACTTTGTTTTTACAGATACAAAAGAGTTCCTATTGACTATGGGATACTAGATGATATTGGTCATGGAGTGAAACCGAACAATGATGTTGGTAGATTATTTCAAGGAGGAAGAAGAGAAAGCAACACCAGCTTAAGGGTACATAGCATATGAGCATTGTGTTAGTGTTTGACAGGGTTAAATTAGATCAGGCGGTTGCCAGTTTAATGCAACCTTTGGCACAAATCGGTTACATGTACCACTCACACTCCATTGCAAAAGCTCAGGCTGTAACCTATTTTTACTTATTGTAACCATAGAAAATCATGCGATGATTTAAATTGTGCGACCAATACTAGTCATTCCATCTTTCTCTCATTGTTTTCTTGTAGATCCGTGTATGGTATGAACCCAGAATGAAGTTGTACATGCATCAAATGTTAATGCGTAGAGGATTTCTTTGTTGACAATGTTGTAATTGTCATAATTGGTATGATGGTTATTGGTTGGTCAAATATAAAACTGTTGTAATTGTCCTTGGTATGATGGTTATTGGTTGGTCAATATTAAACTGTTACTCCTCGGAAAGGCAGGTTAAAATGAACTACCCGTATGTAGGTCTTCTAGAAATCACTATAAATCTACCTCGACAGCTACAGACCTGTCACTTCGTACGATGGTTGTTGTCAACGCCATCTAACAACGTCATCTAACCGTCGGCCAGCACAAAAAGTTTGATATCAATGCCTACTGTGGTATCCACTAGGAAACGCCCCTTCAACATTGTGGGTCTAGCACAGAACCTAGAATGAAGGCATACAGGCACAAAAACGAATTTGGAGGTGCAACAGACTCAACTCTACACGGCTACAAACATCGCTTACCTTGGGACCGTAGAAAATCAAATTATACTTAGAAAATGTAGTAGACAACACTCTGCTACACATACTATTGTAAAACTACTTACAAAGTACAAATAGCCAACTGTACACGTCTATCTACACTATCTACAAACTATAACTGTCAACAAAACACGTCCTCTGCTTGTACAACACACAGCTTCAAGCTTCTTCTTCGAGAGCGACCACGCCCTGGCCACTTCTCTGACCAGATCGTGCGCAATGACCTGAAATGACGCTGAATGTCGCAAAAAGTGTGCAACAGCAAACCTTCTGTACGTAGAGACAACTCGTATTCACCTATGCCATTCTACTAACTAGTGCGACGGTTGCATTCTTGCAGACATCCATTCTGTTGCCATCGACAAAGTGACCGGAAGTATGACGACGCTTGAAAGAAAAATTCCGTTGAGTAACGAAACCGCACTCCCAACCACGTTTAGGCAAACTTAAGGATTACGAAACAATACCTCTTCTCTTCGAAAGCTTGGCTATCCTCCTCCCAATCCTCCTCTAGGTGTGCTTGACGGTCGATTTTCGGTCGAAGTGAAAACGTCCAACTACGGGCCGGAAACTTGCCAATCAAACACGATCAGACTCTCTACGTCGTCTTCTTCATCTTTCTTCAATTGAGAGTATCGTTGGGATTGATAAAGAGGAATGACTGAGAGATTTGAAGACTGCCATTGAGCTGTGACGTCAGTGCCGCCATCGCAAACACGTTGTAACCAAAAAATGCAAATAAACCATGACGTGTTCTTCTATTATTGGTTAAATGTAATTGCAAGTTTGAAGCCCGTACAACGGCTCCTTCTATTTTGAATCTATTTTTAGATGCTCGGTCCAGATGGACCGAGTTGACGCCATCCTTAGCGCATATGGTTTGTGCTTGTAACTTGCACTAAATAAGCGTTTGAAAGACAAAACCGGCGTAATGCATCGCTAGGCTATACTCTAACTGTTCTACTTTTGCCGTTACCAAACTTTGCGTGTGAAACGAGAAAACGGAAGTCTGGTGATGACATGTCATGCCACATACGTGACATCTGTTACTAGTATGCTTGAGTAAATATTTGAGCTGTCTTGTTGGGCGAGACTCTTCCTATGTATACTGTACTCTGTTGAGATGTGTGTGTTGGTACAAGCAAACGACCGAAATGACGTTTAGTTTGAGTCAATCACAGACACAATGGTTTATGTTGTCACAATGCAGGTGTTAAATGTATCAATACTGCTAAAATTGACGGTGTTTGTATATACATACATATATTTTAGTTTTAGATCGTTTATGTTTAGATTGTGATGACTTAACTGGCTTGTCTTTTATTTAGTGGTCTAGACATCTATGAATAGTTGTATATATACATGTATATATATATATATATATATATATATATATATATATATATATATATTAAACTCTGGTTGTATAATGCAAAGATAATTGTAGAAAGGTTGTCTGTAGATTGCTCCGATGACGTTCTAGACTTTTTTTGTAGAGTGGGGGGTTTGGGTTGGTTTTGGGTTAGTTTTTAAAAATATGTGCACTGCGTAATATATGTATATATATATATATATATGTATGTATGTATGTATGTATGTATGTGGCTCAATTGGTTAGAGTGTACATTTGGAGATTGGGAACATCCGGGACCTTTGGGTCAGAGTTCGAGTGCGGGAGGGCCACATACATAAATTCCCTTGGGCAAGGAACTAACATACAATTGTCTCTCTCTCCGGAGTGTCAGGTTCTGTTTACAGCAAGTATCTACGGCAAGTACAGCAAGAGTGAAGTACATCATAGTGACTTCTGATAGTGACTTCTGCTACAGTAGTGTTAGCTTGCAGTGTTAGATTGCGGTGTTAGATTGCAGAATAGTGATTGCAGTATGTAACCTGGGCCCTAAGGGTTCTTGTAAACAAACAAAAAAATGTGTGTGTGGGCGTGTGCGCATGCGCACGTGCGTGTGTGTGCATGTGCGTGCATGCGTGCGTGTGTGTGTGTGTGTGTGTGTGTGTGTGTGTGTGTGTGTGTGTGTGTGTGTGTGTGTGTGTGTGTGTGTGTGTGTGTGTATGTATAAGTTTGGTAGCGAGCTAGACCGGATCACCCAAGAGGCTAAAATTTGGGGTACAGGCATAACTCGGGGTGAGTAAGAACATAGGCAGGGTGGCATCGACTTCCACCTTCAGTCTGGTTCCCTTTTGGGGGTGCAAAGTAGAACGACATAATGCTGTTCGCCTTTCAAGGAGGAGACTGAATGCCCCTGCTAGACTTCATTTGCAGAAAGTTTTGTTATGTGAACTCTATCTCATGGCGTAGTTTGTTAGAGAGGAGCTACTGACGGCAAGCAGGCAGATTTTCATAATATCTTAGCATTCATATATTCGTAGCAGTCGTTCATAAACATATTGATTCATTTGCAGTGGGCATAGCTTAATCGACTAGGAAGTGGAGAGCAGGTGCGTGGGCGTTACACATCACAGAAACATCAATCGTTCTCGGTTACGAAAGCAAAGACAACGGAGTAACTTATACCAATCAATTTCTCTCTGTATACTCATAGAAGTTAAGTTGCTTTTTGTTGGACTTCCTCTTTAAAGGGGCAGTTTCACGGAAAATATTCTAGGCTTTGAAAATAGCTGTAATGAGAGAATTTGAATGGCATTAGTTTTACGTCTGTATTTGCCTCCTTTGTTGAACTTTAAATCATTTCTTTCTGCAATAAATGACGTCACTGATTTCAAAGTCAACAAAAGGTGGGTCTTCCACCCAAACTAATGAGAAGCGATTATATAAGTGTGGAAAGTGTACCAGACATCCGTTTGTATTCTTGACTAGAGTCAGACTTGCTGATTTCTCTTTCTGGCTCACACATAACGGTGAGAGCTCCATCAGCAGAGTGTCACGAATGAGATCAGCTACTATGCTATCACTTTTGTTTGGGAAACGCCCACCCCATGCACCCAACGCATGAACTACTAGTGTATAAGTAGGGTGTATTGCAAGCAGAAGAACACGGCTACAAACTAAAAGACATACGTTACCATGTGTAAATATCTTGTGAACGTTCTCTTTTATTGTATGCTTGTGTAACGAGTAGGTAGAATGCACAAGAATTTAGATCCTGCCGTCTAGAAGAGATCGTGCATGAATCATGACTACAGTTTTAGTAGTCACGTTGCTTATTGTGCTTAGAGACCTGAGTCAGAGTGGATACATACCACTTACCAGTAAACATTTTCCATTGCATCGTGTGAAAGACACTCCTGGTTATTGACTTTGAAACCAGGGTTTCAAGGTCCTTGAAAAGCAATCATTTTTAGTTCAACAACGGAGGCAAATTGAGACGTCTAACTAACGTCATTTGGATTCTCTCATCAAGACCTATTTTAAAGCCTAGGTTGTTTTCCCGTGGGACTGCCGCTTAAGTATATCTCGTTCACATGCATTTTTATTCTGGTCTGAAGAATTAGAATTGTCATGAAGAGTTTCCTTTAGAGGTATCCCGTTCAATGATATCCCTTCTGATATTGATTATCTCAAAGTAGAATATACCGTAGAATGAGAAATTTTTGGCGATTTAAAGGGGAAGTCCAACAAAAATGAACTTAACTTGTATGAGTAGATCTTACCAAGACAAATCGATTGGTATAAGTTACTCCGTTATCTTCGCTTTTGTATACGAGAACGAGCGATGTTTCTGTGATGTGTAACGCCCACGCGCCTGCTCCGCGCTCTCTGGTGGATTAAGCTCCACCCATTGCAAATGAATCAATGCGTTTACGGATGACTGCTATGGATATATTGAGAATGCCGAATGTGAATGCGAAGATATTATGAAGATCTGCTCTCTTGCCATCAGTGGTTCCTCTCTAGAGTAAAATGGTGTTGGTAGAGCCGTTTTCCCACCAGACTTTGAAGCAGAATTCCTCAATACCACGGCTTACCTAGAGAACGCGCTTGTGCTTCAGTATTTGTTTATGCTTGTTCTTTTAATATTCGAAGAGAAACGTTTAGATTGTGCAAAAGAGGATGATCCTATTTTTACATCCGGGATTGTAACCTACCAATCAGCGGCAAAAGAAAGTGAGCAGACCGGATGTGAAAATAGGAACGTTCTCTGTAGCACATGCCAGACGGCGCGCTGAATGTTTCTCTTCAGATATTAAAAGAACAAGGATAAACAAATACTTAAGCACAAGCGCGTTCTCTAGGTAAGCCGTGGTATTGAGGAATTCTGCTTCAGAGTCTGGCGGGGAAACAGCTCTACCGACACAATTTTACTGTAGAGAGTAACCAGTGACAGCAAGAACGCAGATCTTCATTATATCTTTGCGTTCACATTTGGCATTCTCAATATATTTGTAACAGTCATCCGTAAACGCATTGATTTGTTTGCAGTGGGTGGAGCTTAAAGGGTAACTGACATGAAAAATCAAAAATTATTTTATTGCATTTTTCGTTTGTTCTTCATGTTCTTATGCCCCCAAAATGAAAAATTTAATTTTTGAAGCTACATTCGTGAAGATACCGAGGCGTAAGTGACGTCACAAGAGGAATGGAAGTGGCTAGAGCGCATGTTGGCAATAGAAAATGTCTGACGAGATAGTACACCTCTGGTTGCCTGCTGGCTGCAGTAATGTGCTCAGAAAGAAAGCATGGTTTTGATTCGCTTTTCCAGTAATACCAAGATGTCAAAGAAATGAGCAGCGTGAGGAAACAAGCGAGAAATCGGTGGGATGGGCCAACCGCACGTTCAGACCCGTCTAGTGAGTATTCTCAGTCGGAATGTTTCGAAACGGAGGATAACGTTAGTGAGTCACTTACTGTGAGGCTTTGGGCTATTACCTAAGGTAAAAGGAGACTGAAGCCTGAAGCATCAAGCTGCGCTTGTGATTTGTGTACTAGGAAGCCATTGAGAGGATTGCAACATGACAATGTGAGAGAGTCAACAAATACAGAAGGGGAGAAAAGGCTGAAAGAAAGCGTGAGAAATGAAGGGTATATCATGTAGAAATCATCAGCTCACAAGACTTCGTGTGCTGAAAGTGGGTTGAAGAGAACATGAGTTGTACTGTCATTCATACTCACTAATTAATTGAATCATGACTTGATATCAGAAATCCAGATGTAACTGGCTTCTTCGCATCTTTTTTATTTTAAACAAACGAGTATTTGAGAATTAGTCAATTATCCATGGTCAGAGCAAACAAGATTATGAAATCTCTCTTAATTAATTAAACCGACTCTAATTTATGAGGATGTTGGAAACTGCTGTAAAAGGATGGGTGGGAGGATTGTTGATAATTGATTACAATCTTCAGAAGTTTCAATCAACTCTCACAACCTACAAACAAAAATAACACCATTCACTGGTAGTTTCAGTGACAATTATGTTTCACATGAAAAAACCTAACCATATAATTATTGATGGCTTTCTTTTACTTGAGATACTCTATAATGTCTCATAGTGTCTTCTGACGTTTAAATTGTGACCTCATGGAATTCCCATTTTATACAAAGCAGCCAACAACAATCTGTAAAGCAACATTACTTTTATAAATAACTTGATATTGTATTGCATGTGTGCTAGCATTTTTAAATGGCAAAGCTACTGTGTGAAGTACAACAGAAAATAAAAAGAGCCGTTTTGCCAAGACATTGTAAGTACATAGACAGTAATTCTAAACAACCAGAAACACACCACCACTACCAACAACAATAACAACAACAATAACAACAACAACAATTGGCATTGCAACCAACAGCAAGGAATGAAAAAAGTGCACTCATATACCTGCGAATGGTACGTACTGGAGTCCAGGACTAACACCAGGACACTGATCAGATTCTTTAGCATTGTCGACTTAATCCACACCAACATCAAGAGAAGCTCATCTCTTCGGTTCAAACTTACTTTCACGCTCTAGCAGTAGGTAGAAATTAGTCACAAGCAGCTCTATCGATCGTAGAATTTTACAGGACTTACCCTTCATTTCTTGTTCTTTCTTTCAGCCTTTTCTTCTCTTCTATAATTGTTGACTTTCTCACATTGTCACGTTGCAATGGCTTCGTCTAGTATAAATTGCCAGTGCAGCTTGCTGCTTCAGACTTCAGTCTCCTTTTACCTTGGGATAAACCCCAAAGCCTCCTACTAACGTAATCCTCTGTTTCGAAACATTCCGGCTGAGAATACTCACTAGACAGGTCTGAACGTGTGGTTGGCCCATCCCACCGATTTCTCGCTTGTTTCACTCGCGCTGTCCATTACTGTCACATCTTGGCATTGTTGGAGAGGCGAATCAAAGCCACACTTCCTTTCTGAGCGCATTGTCGCAGCCAGCAGACAACCAGATGTTTACTTTCTCGTAGGACTTTACTATTGCCAGCATGCGCTCTAGCCACTTTCCTTTCTCTTGTGATGTCACGGCGGGTGTACGTCTACTAAACATCCGGAGGCAACTTTGCGCCTCAATATCTTCATGAATATAGCTTCAAAAATTAAACTTTTAATTTTTTGGGCATACGAACGTTAAGAACTAACGAAAAATGCAATAAAATAATTTTGATTTTTTTTATGTCAGTTACCCTTTAATCAACCAGGAAGCTGGAAGCGTGCACGTGGGCATTGCACATCACAGTAACATCGCTCGTTCTCGTATACAAAAAAAAAGAAGATAACGGAGTATCTTATACCAATCGATTTGTCTACGTAAGATCTACTCATACAAGTTAAGTTCATTTTTGTTGGACTTCTCCTTTAAGAGTGAATCGCTAAAATAGAAAGTGTCAATATTAGTTTAGTTTAGCTTCATTGGTCATGCTCACAGCTGAATGACAAAATGGCGCTGTACAGATAGATACTTTCAGTGCGAAGGCTTTGAATGGCCTGCTCTTTCTACATTGTGCTTCATCCTTGCTGTCGCAAGCAGAAGTGGAGCGAGCCAATGATGGCATAAGTCACGTTATGTCTGAAAGGTACTGTGACACTGAGACCTCTAACAACAGCCATTACTTTATGCATGACTGCGTAAACCATTAGAAATTCGGAAACTATAACAGAGCGAAGGAGAGAGACCGCGTCAGATATAGTGGCTGAGTTCCAGCTACCACCAGAACTACGTTGAATATTTTCAAAAGACATCATCAATAACATGGGGCTGACCAAAGTTATCCAGTGCATCATGTCTTGCTACCCACCTAGTTCTGCTTAAGTCAGTTAGTTTCTTTCTCTTTCTCTTGTTAGGTTGATCAGTAGTTTTGATCGTAGCCTCCAGAGCTTCTTGCCTTTTGGAGGAATTCATGAAAACCTAGATACTCTTCCAATGACAGCCATAGCATTTTTCATTGATCGTATCTCACAGGCTGCAACTTTGGCTAGGTTGAGGTTGTGAGAAGCACAGTGTGGATAAAAAGCTAATGGAAAATCAGCCTCGGTACAAGATTTTACACTTTTGATCGCTCCAGCCATGGCTGGAGCACCATCATATCCTTGTTCACGAAGGTTATTGCAATCAACACTACAGCCTCGTAAACTAGACACTATGTAACCAGCGATAGTCTCTCTCTCTCTCTCCCCCTCTCTCTCTCCCCCTCTCTCCCTCCGTTCCTCCCTCCCTTCGTTCCTCCCTCCCTCCCTCCGCTCCTCCCTCCCTCCCTCCCTCCCTCCCTCCCTCCCTCCCTCCCTCCCTCCCTCCCTCCCTCCCTCCCTTCCTCCCTCCCTCCCTCCCTCCCTCCCTCCCTCGCTCCCTCCCTCCCTTTCATCCTCCCTCCCTCCCTTCCTCTCCCTTCAACTGGAGCAGTTGTTACTGCTCTAATGAGCACACCTGGTGTGACCTCTTCTTCATTGCTCACTTTCGAGTTTGCACTTACGGGAATGGACAGTAGAGACCTTAGTGCCCGGTCACTTTGGGCCATATGTTAGATCTGCGCTTATTTCAATCAGAATATGAATATATATATATATATATATATATATATATATATATATATATATATATATACACACGTGGTTCAGCACTTGTCATATGGATTTACAGCAAAACGAAGAGTCGGATCGACAAAACGACGATGTCAGATGAATGCAATTTTGACTCTGCAACACATGCTCTAAACGTTGAATCAAGGGTTCCCTTTCAAGGGCTCAACACAATTACAATTTCTTGGTGAGGAAAGTGAAATTACTTTCGATTTTGCTCCTTTACGCGACTAAAGAGCAAAGGAGACTGATGTGTCACAAACAGAATGAAAAGGAAAAGCTAAAAGAAGAGGAAAGTCTGTTTTTGAGTTTTCGCGCGATACTTTGACAGAAATTATTGGTATACAACTATTGCCATATGACTACGCGACCATTATTATGCGACTATCTCAGTAAATGAGTGAGACGATCCAACTGCGAACGAAGAATGAAAGAAGAGCAAGTTTTTGAGTTTCCTCATTTGTTTGACAGAAATTAGACACAACTATTGTTACGCGAATAAGTAAAGACAGAACACCATTGCTCGCCTAACACAATGCTAACTGACCATTTACTAGTTAGGTAGTTTTTGTTACAGTACATGCTGTAAATCAAGTATATTTTGAAAGCGAAACTAGTTCGAAAATTGAGCAAGTATTTATTTCGGAGGTGATTTAATTTGAAACCTGCCAGAAGGCAGTACCGTACTGCTGCAGTACAGTGTGTAGTATGTCGCAGTAAGAATGACGGAAATGTGAGGCACAACCTTTATGCGTAAGTTGTACGTACGTTTTGAAATGGCACAAATTCCCATGTGAGTGAGCTTCCGCGAAGATGTCACTGATCGCATGGCTGAAAAGCAAGAATTCTACAATACCGTTTTGCCAGATCCAAATGAGGAGGTTAGTCATGAGTCTGTTGTGATATGTGAGAAAGCAACATTGGAGAGTGCAAATTGTGAGTACTAGTGTACATAGTATATACATGTATGTATAGTATATAGGCGTGTATAATTAATTTGCTGATTTCTAGAAAATTAGGAAGCGATTCAATTTAGGAAACTGGTCGGTCCTTATGAAATTTACGAAATTAAAGTGACTTTGAAATATACTTTGTTTGGAGTACTTGAACTCTTACCTCATATGGCTTTGAGTAGTGCTGGTTGTATAAATGAGGTGTAATGGATATATTTCAGTGCATTAAAAGTTGATATTAACAATAGATATACAACTCTTGTCAACACAAGTAATTTTTTTATCTTGGGCTCTAAATTTGTAATGCATAAAGTGCAGTTGCAAGGTTGTCGCCGGATTTTTCAAGGTGTAGCGGGATGACATCATTACATCTAAATTACTATTCTTGGGATCGACGCACAAGTAGAGTGTATAGGTACAGTTTTTTTAACCGCTCGTCTTGTTTATGGCAACCAGCCCATAGAAAGTGAGAAAGATGCTTTAATGATGAAGATATTTGGTTTCTTTAGTGCTAAAGACTATATCGGTATGCATGCCTCATCTTGTTGTGATGTTGTAAGCTCCAAGCTCTCCCAGATATGTACCGTTTAAAGTGTGCAAGTAGGTTTCCTCATAGATGACAATCGACTGCCATGAAACAAGAGAAGATAAGTAAGTGAAGGGGTGTGCATAGTGATCCGGTCTAAGTATTTAAGAAACCAAATCTGGTATTTAGTTTACCCATTAACGGTAAAGCTGCAACACAGCGACTTCAAAAGAAGTTTGCCAGATCCTTTCTCGCCCGGAAGTATGAGACGGCAGGCAAGGGTCTGGCTATATGAGACTAATCTGCCAGACAAGTCATAACCTAGCGAAAGTTGATAAATTGTCAGGAACGCTCTATGCTTGTGCTTCCATGTTATAAGCATAGCGGCCATGTCCATGTTTCCACTTTAGGTGTAGCAGTGCTACGCCTTGAGATCGCTGGCGACAACACTGAGCTACGACTGATTGATGAAGTTTTTTCTAGGTTGATGATGTGGAATTTTTTGTAATTGATTTTTACTTTCTTGTTGTAGAGTCAAAAAAATAATGGTTCAATGCGGAGCAATGTCTCAGCTCCGAGGCCACCAATTGCTCCTATGGCTCCTCCTGCTCCCACACCTCCTACTGCTCCAGTTTCATCATCTTTGTGTGATTCAGTAGGCAATTTATTTGCTCTTCCTCCTCCACCACCTCCTCCAGGACTACCTCCATCTGGTCCTTCTAATGCATCACCACCACCACCGCCACCACCACCACCACAGCAACAACAACAACAACAACAAGCTGGTACAGTATATATTTTATTTGAAATACTAACTGCTCTTGCTTTCTCTTTATCTACTTATCCATATGTCCACTAGATTATCTATATGAGTGTCTGTTTGACTGCCTGTCTTGGTGTTTGTCAGTGAATACTTTTGCGTGTGGAAGCAGTACTATTGTTAAGGGTTTGTAAATAGCTGGACAAACATTTTATCGTGCTTGCATAGACAGATCAGTTCTATTTAACCAGACTCAAGTTTTTTTATAATGTTGAGCTCAGATATCGTAACTTAGATTATCAAAGACTCAAGAGGTGTTCTACTACGCAAGTCTGGTCAAACAGTAACTTTCCTGTACATGCAAGTCTGGCACAACATTTTCCAGTTATTTGTAAACCTTTTAATTGCTACCTTTTCATTTGCTGTGCAAACTAGAATTAAAACTTTTTCCAGTGTATGAAAGTAGTCTTTGACTGACCACCGGACATCATGTTCCTGTCAATTTAGAATTTGCAGGACATTAGAAACATCTGGTGAATACTGCTTATCACTTACAATTAATCAGGAAATTGGTTCCATCACTGGCACGAGTGTGGGCACGTGCACACACACAGACACACACACACACACACACACACACACACACACACACACACACACACACACACACACACACACACACACACTCCAAATGTATTGTCGCGTAGCCAGATCCTTCCCGCCTACATCCACCGGCAAGAAATGGTCTGATGAACAGCCTTTGAAGTTTTCGTTCGCCACACTCAATTACTTTCATGCATTCTGGGGACTAAAGACCTCTTTAGTGGTTGATATTGATGCTTAAAGAAAATGACTAAGCACATCAACGGACACACGATAACGATCATAATTGCCCACCTAGCTAGCATATATGAATCATATTATGGTATCTATTACAACATGAAGATGTATGTGAGAAAGAAAAACAGCCTAGTAGTACACACCGTATGGACATGTTAAGTCTTTGTTTGGGTGTTGCATGCATTGTAGCAATCGCTGCTCTAATAGCGACTAGCTGTTACTGTTGTAGCTACATTTCACCAGCAGCTTCCACCGGTGACTTTGCATCAACAGCGAGCGCCTGCACTTCAGAAATCAATCACATCGTCGATGCCGGTGACAGTGACACCGGTCATACGTAAGCTTACACACAACTTCGATGTTCGTACGGTGTGTACTTCTAAGTCGTCTTTCTTTTTTTCTGTCACACATACACCTTCACCCTGTACTAGATACCATAATATGATTCATATGTGCTAGCTAGGTGGGCCATTGCGATCGTTATCGTGTCTGATCTCATGCATAAGCACATGCTTAGTTGTTTTCTTTAGGCATTAATGTTGACCACTAAAGAGGTCTTTAGCCCCCCACCCGGAATGCAGGAAGTAATTGAGTGCGGCGAACGAAAAAGTACATTGGCCAAGTCTCGTAGCGTGTCAGTTTGCTCTGAACTTGGCCAACATTTGTTTCTCTATATACTTCGATATATCATATTGCCTACACATTAAATCGATGTGTTGTCATTTTTGAAAAATGTCCAAAATAGGCAAAATCACTTTGTTGTCGGCTGACTCGTTCTCTTGCAAACAGTGGTCAGGGAACCCAAGGACAAATAGATTATCTAGCATGTTTGGCACATGTACAACTTACATGTAAGAGATTCCTATTGGAAAATGTCAAATAGTTTAATTCTTAGGCACACATCTTGATAATTCATCTCCAAGACATCATCAAAGTCTGTACTAAACACGTGACAAACACATTTCTAGTACTCGGATGTATTTCTGTTGGAAGGTTTGTTTGCATAGATCGGCAGGCAGAGTACGTAAATATACTTATAACAGTGGTTATTTCATTCAAATAAGTAATCGACCGCATTTCTTGAATTTTAAGCACTTCTACTGTAGTCTACACGAGTTTTTGCACTCGCCCAGCAAGGCGCTCAGACTTGTCACACAGTTTGTGTCACTGTTGACCAGATGCTAAAGGTTTTCTCTCAATGTTCACAGTTGCTAGTTGGGAAACGTTGCAGGAAGCTGCATGCAAACATACGGTGCAATCAATTTTCTGTCAGAAATTTGATGAAGGCCCAATGGGTGGTTATCATTGCCTAGGTTACCAGACCTATATACAAACTGAACTACCCTGAGTAGGCTCCTTTCTAGAATAATCGAAGGTAATTGTAGTGTCCAACAGAATGGTTTAGAAAGTGCTACTGATGAGCAGCCTCTGTTTTCGAAACAACTAATGATTAATTAAAGTCACTTCATTGCCGATTGAGGTGCAGCAAAGTACCAACAACTAATCTAGAAAAGTGTATTATCTGTCAGACAGAAAAGAAAATCACTTTATATAAGCGACGAAATGAGAATTTCAGTTAGTGTCTATAATGTTGAAAGCCGCAGAAGAGTTGTTGAGTGCAGCTCGTATTTGGAATGAGCAACGAATTCGTATATATTGCATGCAAAAACCAAGATCTCATGGCTATTGAAGTATGCTACCATGGATCCTGTTATGCTACATTTACGCATCCCAGCCGAATTCAGTCAACAAGCGTATGTATACCTGAATGACCAAGCATCAGTCGAAGATGACGCTTTTGAGAAGTTGTCACATGAAGTTGAAGATAGCATTATCAAGGGTCACAAGTGCTAAAGGCGATCTTCCGAACCCTTGATAGTGAAATATCTGGAGAAATAGCAAAGGTGGTCCTGTGAGCGGATCAAGCTATCTTTGCAAGGCTGTGCATCCTAGCTCACCAAAATCGTTGGCGTTCTGTGGACATGAAAAAAGTATTTAATGTCCTATTCCCTCAGTCCATTGCCTCTGTCACTTTTGACTTCTGATAGTCTGTTAGTTAAAACCAATTAAGCAAAGCACCTCTATGCATCTCTTGGAGCAATGTCAGTCGCCTCTAGAAGAGTTTCCTACTGTTGCCACGTGGGTCTAGGACGAAATGGTTGTTTTTCGGTCGCTGAATACGTATTTTCTGTTGTTGCTTGCATCTTTGTTCTTCCAAATCTTGTGCAGATTTTGATCAGTATCCTGACGTGAACAAGATAGATGCACGAGCAAAAGTGGTGAAATTCGACTACAAATCACTCCTTGGCAGTGGTCCAAGTTTCTTTCAGTTGGACTTAATAATTAACAAAGTTGAACTGGCACTGTTTCTCACAGACAAATGGAAAAGCTTAAATTTGCATCCAGATTAGATGATCGTTCATTTTATGTTTGTGTAATGAGCTAGAATGTAAGCACGAGGAAGCAGATACATTCATGTGTGTTGCTTCATGTGCCTCTCATGCAGCACAACTAGGGTACGAGACCGTTGTGATAATGTCACCTGACACAGACGTAGCGGTCTTGGTGTGTGTGCGTATTCTACCAATATTTCATCAAACATTGTCTTTCAAACGGGAACAAGAATTGCTGTCGTCTACTTGACATTACTGCCATTGGTAAATGCCTTGATGATAGCATGTGTGATGCACTGATTGGATTTCATGCATACACCGGCTGCGACTCGACAAGTGCTTTAGCAGGAAAAGGAAAGAAATTAGGGTACAACATCATTACTGGCAAGTCAGCAGCTGCACGGTCTGCTTTTAGTAGCCTTGGACAGAACTTTGAAGTATATACCTACAGGCAAAATCCTTGGTCTGGAGGCTTTCACTTGTCAGCTTTATGAAAAGAAGAGTTATGATTCAGTTAACGAAGTACGTATATTTATTAAAGCTAACCATAAACTAATTAATTATGCATTTATTTTATTTCAGGTTTGGTACCAACTCTTTTGTTCCAGGTTAGCACAAGCATCACAGTTGCCGCTTTCAAACGATGCACTCAAGCAACATATTCTTTGTGCAAACTACCAAGTTGCTGTGTGGCGAAGGGCACTCATTGTGCAGTCAGACATTCCGAGCCCTCATAATCATTGCTGGATACACATGCAGACTAACGATGGCCTACGACTCATTATTGAATGGAGAAATTACTAGCACTGAGAGCTGTGGAGATGGTTAGTTGCAACTGCAAAACAGGCTGCACAAGTCTACAATGCTCTTGCTGGTCGTTTGCACTGATTTTTGTGGCTGCATGGAGAATTTAATTGTTGTAACTGCATGGCCTCAAGAAGATGGTACACACGGTACGGATGAAAACAAAAGATCAAGACTCCTGTGGTAATGACGGAAGAAAGTAGCTGACCAAAGAAACTAATTATCTAGGAGTTATTAGAGTTGTCTGAGCTATAAATACACGTTATTCCTGTCATAATAAACCAATCTGGGTTGGCGAGGCTATCACGTGATACACCATTGTAAATCTTTCATTGACGTTTTTAAGGGTACACAATTTGAGAAGGTTTGGTAGGAACTATACATAACTATTTCTTTCATTTCCAGTCTTGAGGGGTTGCAAAACAGCGAGAAATACCAAAAAGCCTTGACATTCAGACTATTGTACGCGTGAGATACGGCAATAAATAAAAGACATGATTACGCCACTTTTGGACCTTTTGTCGTGATGCCAACAAGTTGAAATCGTCTTTAGAGAGAGAGGAACGTTCTAATGAAGTGAGAAATAAATATTGGCCGTGGTTCGGAATGAAACTTCAATGGCTGTTCACCAAACCATTCTCGCCAATGGAGGTAGGTGGGGAAGTGTCTGGCTAGGCGAGACTACTCCAAATGATCCACACACCTGCATCACATTCAGTCAGAATTTGAAAATTGCAATGTGAATGTGTTTCTTATGGTCGACAAGGTCAGCTTTCTCTAGGCCACTAGCCAGTAGGCTAATTGACGTATTGTGATATACCACCTGCTAAGGCTATAATGCCACAGGCTTACATCACAGGGCACTTAGGTTGTTGTTACTTGACTGCTTCACCTTCTTAGATCAGGTTTGCAGTGTGCGAAATAGTTTTTGACTGGACATCATGTCCTGTCAATTTAAAATTTGCCGAACATTAGAAATGTCTGGTCGGACATTTCAATCCTGGCAAATACTACTTATCACTTACAATTCATCATATATACATATATATTTTCTGTTATCAATACATTTTCTCTATTCTACTATAGTTTTCCAACCCCAACCCCAACACAAATATCCCAACATTAACCCAAAAATATCTTTCCTACTCTCAAATGCTAGTCTCTCTAAAAACCATCTTAGAATTATAAAGCCAAAGTCTGATGGACAACTGTTGATTGATGGAGGTGTGAGGTGGCTTGGCTAGCGGTCAGGTGGTTATGCAGTGCTGATCTCCATGCAATTGACTTCGAAACGTCGAGGCTGTGAGACAACCAAAAACAAGAAGTTTTAACCACAAGGGTTATATACATTCTTGCCGGTTCCAATGGACACCTGCTTGGGAGTAAAGACCTTGCAACACCTCCTCGAGGAGTGTAGCAATGATACGTTCAAGCGAATGTGTACACACACTGATCCCACCACATCTTTTTTCAACATCTGAGTCCACCACACTGGATATACAAGCACAAGGAACAAAGTGGTCTGGGTGGAGGCATATGTTCCCCATTCAGATCTAGTTGATGGTTACTGTAGTGGATCAATTCATGACAATTATCATGGGTTGCGGCAATAATTCAAGGTTGCTACGCGTGTCCATGTATTTGTGTTGCCAAACCAAATCTCTTGGAATACACTGCACGAACAGGTTGATAAAGGACACTAGCCACCACAGGTAGCTCGAGGATGCCTGACCAAGTGCGAGGTTTCATGGCTCTACATGACACTTTGATGTTGCATGTCTTTGATAAAAGAGTCCTATGCATGCAATTAGTACAACCCTCCTGACAAATTACTAAAAAAAGTGTGACTAAAAAAGTGGCCATTGTTTAAGATAGCAATGAAGAGAGAGAGACAGACTTACATCGCTTCCTCGACTCTGCCCTGCATGGCTACAAACCCCAAAATTTCTGCATGCCCAGTTTCTCGCAGCCAGCCCCTCCTCCTTTGACTTCCATTGGCGTGTACCCAGTGAGTTTTGGAACGTCGTCTTCGTCCGCATATGCACCATACCTCTAGACGTGGAAACTGCAATCGTTCCAAGAACATGCACTACGCTATGCTAGTGGCAGTTTTTAGTTCAAGGACTTCGTGCTATCCTATCAACCTAATCATCTTCAGGTTCTTATAGCTCCTACAGAAAACATTACACACAAGTATCTCTGAGTTTCCTATCCTGCCGCATTCACGGTGTACAGCCTGTGGCTGTTTGCTGCATTTTTGTTGTGCACCTCGGAGTCCCAGCGTGTGTACTTGAGCGCCAACATCCGGGATGTACAACGCGTGGCTGTTTGCGTTTGTTTTGTGCGCGAACTGCGGAAACTACATTTGTTGACATGACACTGGAATGTGTGAGGATGTGGGTTGCGCATACAGAATTCGACACCTGTCACTACGCCATCGGACAAATGCTTCGTTTAGTCGGTAAATGTCCGATGTTCAGCCATTATTTTGCACACTGTTTTGTTTGAATTGATACTGAGAACAAAAGATGCTTTTAGAACTAGACACACCTTTCACTCTTGCTGATCGCTACTAGTAGAGACAAAGAAATGGCCCTGATGTAACAATACCAACGCTACTAGCTAGACTGTTAGGAAAGAACAGTAGCACACTTTGTTGATGACCGCCATGTTGTCCGAACAGTGTTTAGTTGTCTCAGCTGGGTTTACTACGAACTAGCCACTGCCAACTAACGATTTGTGATTAGTCGCCACCTGAAAAATTTTGTTACTAAGAAGGCTGTTGTTCGTTTGCTTGTGAGCTGCTTCTGCAAGTGGTGTTGTCCGTGACCATGCTGTTTTATGTTCTTCTAACTGATTGAGGAAAAGGGTTGTGTCACTGCATTGTTTCTACAAATGAGTTGACAGTAGCCTCGAACTTCCAGACCAGAGTGCGTGCGAAACGCGAGAACTCTAGTCTGGACCAAGTCGGTACTAAAATGATTTTGGAAATAGCCTTCTAAGCCAATCAGCTCCTCATAGCCGGAATGTTGGTTGTAAATTCTGATTGGTTTAGCAGTAATTGGCTATGCTAAGTGCACTAATGCTGATTGCACTCATGTGAAACCCGCGTGGGCAGCTAAGTGCACGCCAGAGCCATGATGAAGACTCTGGTGCACGCACACATCTTAGTTTTAGTTTCAGCTTCAGTTCTTTGATATTTTCAAGCTTGCAGTGACAGGACATGCACAGCAGCATCACTAGACCATCACCTTTGACAACTGGTCGAGCGGTAGTCTCGCCAGTCGAGCGGTTAGACTAGCTAGCAGTCTACCAAAGAATCAAAGAGTTGTCGTTTCATGCCGTCCACCAAGATATCGCCGCAAACACGGCAGACGTCTCTTCTTTGTTCGTGAGATCTCATGGCATTTACAAATGATATGTTGATCTAGGTAAAACGATCTTAAGCTGTTAGACACCATTTAGCATCGCTATTGATAAATCTTCCGAAATCATTTTAGTATTGACTTGGTCCAGACTAGAGTTCGCAAGCTTCGCGCCCTCTTTGGTCTGGAAATTCGAGGCTAAGTTGACAGGTGAAGTGCTATGGAAGTGGGGAACAACATGGAAGCTACTTACCCCACACATGTTGATATGAGCACATGGCTTTGAGGAATAGGCAGGAGAAGCAAAAGCTGCACTAAGAAATTCTTAGACCCTCAAGGTGTTGTGTCATGCATTGATTATATGTTGATCACTGCGCATTCACAGAAGGAGGTATGGTACAGGGGCATCCGAATAGTTTCCTGTTTCAAAATCCATGACTCCTTGTCAGAGTTCTTACGAAATTGCATATATGTGTACAATGACAGCATCATTGTCGTCTAATCCCATGCTTTATCCCTCCTCTTTCCGCTCGCCTAAGTTCTGTATTTATTGTATCTTCATCGACAAACCTTCTTCCTCTTAGTGATTTTTGGCTGCATTGATGAAGAAGTAGAAGTCGCATGGTGACAAATTAGTGGAATATGTAAGATGTGCTAATATTTCCCAATCTCAACCATGAAGCATGTCAACCAGGACCACAGAATTCTTTCTGTGAGGAGCGGCATTATCATCTAATATATAAAGCTCAAATTGTCTGTGTGTGTGTGTGTGTGTGTGTGTGTGTGTGTGTATGTGTGTGTGTGTGTGTGTGTGTGTGTGTGTGTGTGTGTGTGTTCGCGTTTGGCGGCCACGTCTTTTGCCCGTTTTAACCAAAATTGGTACGCACACTCAGCACGCACAGGGGAAGGTTTGTCTAAAAAAATCAGAAAATTATGCACCGGGTTCCCTCTTGAGGGGTTGACCCCGCGTAAAATTTCTTGATGACGCTAACGCTACACATTCCAGTTCATTTGAACACACACCCACACCAGTCCTGTGTAGACTGTACTCATTGTCATTTTTCACAAAGCTTTGAGCAATCGAATATCTCTTGCCGAGGAAACTTACTCTTCTAGCGCTTTCGTTTCTCTCCAAATTCTGATTGCATTTGCACCGAATCCAACCTGCATGTTCTCTGCAGCAAGCGCTACACGAGGAGTGTGTCGATTTCTATCGAAACAAGCGTGAAGAGCAAAATTTGAATTCATTTAGCACATCCAGGACCTCGCAACAAAGATTGCACGTGTCGTGTTCACAGACCTATCTTTACACTACAGTATCTTGTCTGTACGAAGGACGGGCCATGGATCCTAGTGCAACATAAGTGAGCCTCTTTCCAGAATGTCATACCTCTTCTCATATGTTCAGATGTATTTTGTTCTCATCACATGTTTCTAGTAGTCTCCACTAATTAACTTTAGTTTTTGTCTATGAGAATGCTATGGATATCAAAGAAGACAATGTGCATGGCGTTTGGGGCACCGCGACGTCTAACAGTCTTTAGAAGACATAGAGGGTCCTTTGCTGCACCATTTATTCAGCACTTTGTTGCTTTAGTTCAGACTCGAATGAATAGACCCACGTCTTATTCTTTGCTACAATTGAAATGATGGACATGTTGCTGAGAAAGTTGCACTCACTCTCTTTTGGCCACTTTGCAGCAACTGTTCTCTTCCCAACATTGTCTTGAAGAATTTGATGAGCAGTGTTGCGAGAGATGTCCATGATTGTGCCTATCTACTCACATGTTAGTCGTCAATCTTTTGTAACTAGTTTGACACTTGAAACTGTTTCGGGTGTTGTTGTAATCAGAGACCTCCCACTTCATGGAGCGTCAGCAACATTAGCTCTGCCCCAAAAAACGTTTTTACTCACGTTGGAACTGTGTCATAGGATGAGCATAATCCTTCAGAGCTAAACAATTTTCTTGGTGGATTTCTGTTGAGGTCTTCTTCAACAGTTGTAGGGATTTGATGAAAGTTCTTATTTCATCTCGCTTAAACGAGGGACAAGTGGCCGTGACATCCATCTGAGACTTGAAATCACTCGCAAACTATCAGCTGCAAGAATCCTGCTAAATTTGGCCAATGAATGCACAAATGATGTATCATTAGTGTGTTAGTTGGACACTTGTGAATGCACCAGAAAGAGCTACACTTTATACACAATACAGGAAACTTTTCAAATGCTACAGGTATTTGCACTTGAGGCACGGTTGCGTGCAACTTGTGATTTTGTAGGTTTTGGTTAACATCCAGCAATGTTTGGCCATTGCTGTACTGTAGGTGGTGATGTTAGCAAGAAATAGATAACAAGAAAGAGACTGGGAAATGTAAAGAAACTTGAGTAGCATGTGTCGACACTAGATAAGTCCAAGGCACTTGCATCACAGCTAAATTTGATAAACCAGGAGCCAATAGCCACATCCACAACCAATAAATTATAAGCCTGATATACCATTCTGAGTAGGGGATTGCGACTTGGTAGACTGTTTGAATAGTGATTGTTTCTAGCTGGTCATTTTCCTACAAACCTGGAGTGCATTTTACCTTTTCTGACTTTTCTGAAAGATCTGAAAAAGTGAGGTGTTTCTTTACCCTCTTTGGAAGAGGACAGAAGTGTTTACGAGACCTCTTCTGCTCTTCTGACTGAAACTCAGAAGTGGCAGTAGAGAAAAACTTTCACATGCGCAGTTTGTATGCTTTGCATACTAATGACAGTGGTGACAATCACTGGTGTCCTAGTAGGGTGGAAAGCAGCAGCAGAGAAGGGAATGGGTGTCTTTCATGAAGTCTTTGACAGCCCAGGGATCCCCTTGTCTGGAGAGACAAGGGATGATCACGATTGAGAGTCTGCCTGTAGTGCACAGTCAAGTAACGAGCATTTGGCTTGTATAAAGACTTATATCTAGTCTGTTTCTTTTATGTATACTGTGCAATCATAATCTCTTCCGACCTTGACCTCTTCTGAGTGTTTCAGTGAAAACACCTCTTCTGACTTTTTTGGCTTTGCTGGTTACTTTTTGGGAGACTCTTCCAGAAGAGCCAGTAGAGGTAAAGAAATGTTCCCCTAGGTAGAGTCTTGAATGTCACACCAATGATAGTAGCCAGAAAAGAGGTCTATTGAGTAGGAACTTATTAACCTGAGGTGGAGCCTCTGGTTACAGTAATGAGTCTTGTTAATTAACGGCAACAAAATCAACAATCTTGATTACAGTACTGAAAGAAGCATCATAAGTTACAACAAATGTGACGTTTCCTCACAAGATTAGAAAGGTTTCCTGAAAATCAAGAAGGGGCTCACTCACCAGAAAATACAGAGTGAGAGTTGAAGGGCTCAAGCTCCCCTCAACTTGGATTGACTGAATGAGAAGCAATGTCAATAGTATGCATATAAAGAGTTGCTGTCAGAAGCACACAAATTGCTGCCTCTATACCTCACCCTGCTGATATTGTCAGCTATGTCAGAGAGAACACTTTCTTCTGTATGTTGCTTGAAGACTTTCTTATGGAGTAGCATGACACAGAAAAGACTGAATAAAGCTGGCTTTAATTAAAGACATAAGGAGGTGTTACGTCCTCTTGCATTTTTGTATGTCCTTGCATGTCTGTTGACATTTGAAATGGCGAACGCCAAACGAGGAGACGGATGGACACCTAAAGAAACGCAAGAATATACTCGGTTTCTATTTTTGTGTTTTGTATCTTGCATTTTTATATCAACTTTATTTGTGGAGCAATGATAGTCCCGTATTTTTTGATAGAAAAACGTCTAATTGAGAGCGTTCACTTATATCATTGTATTTTGTACATTGCCGAGACGTATTTCTTGTATTAAATTGTGATAGGCTCCTTGCTGGATTCTTTTGGCAGGGGCTGGAGCGACTCATTCTCTCTTTCTTTTTCTCTGTTGTCATTTTCGACACAACACAAGCGCTAAATTACATTGTTGCAAGTCAGGAAAGGCCAGAGTGGTAACCAGGAAACGCAAGACACAAACGCATTTAATTTAGATGCAGATTTAATCATGTGAAGAGAAAACGGTGCAAGAAGAAGCAAGACGCAAAGACATAATACGCGAACACAAACACGTACGGTTTTACATGTTTAATGTAAACCCCACGTAACTGTCTTATGCTTTGTGTTCTCAAGGAACTTAGAGGCAGTATAGATGTTTGTGCTGTTGCGAAAGACTTTGTGTTAGCTGCATGTCGATGGTCATGCGTAGCATTTGAGAAGCGGTTACTTTAGGCAGTGGCTGGTGGTGCAGCAGCTGGATGTCTAAGCTGCCAGGCTAGAGGTCAAGCACTTTCTGTTAACACTGGATGCTACCGCTCCTACGAATTTGTCGCAACTTCTATTGACAACGCAGGCAAGGGTGGTGAACAGTATTGCTCCCCTTTGCCTTAGAGCCTCCATTTAGACCAATCGGCACAGTATGGAAGAGCAAAATCAGGTTGGGGATACTGGAGTCACACCGATAGCTTTGGCGTGAGTATTGAAACTTGGGAGTGGGTTAGATGATGTGGCGAGCAGACTTGTGTGGATGATGACATGACATTAGCAGATGACGCAGCACTAGAGTAGGACATCCCAAACTCTGGCGAAGTGCTGTTTTCTGCTTCATGACTGCCCGACTGTAGCCTTGACACTACTCTCTGTTAGTGTTCACTGTGAATCTGGAACTATGTAATGAAGCACCTGTGTTTGTTTAGAAACATTTAACTAATTGCCTGTGACCTCCTAAGTGATTGTGACATCAAAGCTTGTTTTTGCACGCAGTGCAGTAGTATTGTATTACAACAAGACAGAAGTTCAACAATTTACAGCTCAAAATAGAGTCTTCTATCTTGTTTCTACACGTCATCACAATATTCAGTACTTTTTCCTGCAGGTCACTGAAGTTAAATCACTGAACCTCGCTCGCTCTCTGCAAGATATAAAACTACCCATGCAAACTCCATTTCTTCAAGTGTTCATAGTGCTCCTTGATGTCTCATCATGGTAGACGTATTACATCTGCAGAAAAGTGTCTCATTGACTAGGTCAGACAGTTTATGGAGATGGAATGCAACTCCAAACAAAGAATAAGCCTCACAAAAGTTACTGACCGTCTTTCAATGGCAACTGGAATTAGTAAAACTCAGCTGTCCAAAATTAACTCAGAAACCAAGACTACAAGCGGCAGCTTTAGAAGTCCCAAGAAGAGAAAGAGATATACATACAGTACCTCGCTTTGCAGTTAACGTGGATGATTTTGACAGAGGTGCTATTCGTCATACTGTTCACAAAAATGTATGAGCAAAAGGTGTATCCTACATTAGACAAGCTTCTTGCTAAAGTCAAAGCCAATGAAATATTCCCTGGTGGTAGAACAACCCTGTTTTTGTTGCTAAAGAAAATGGGGTTTAAGTACCATAAAATGGATGACAAAGTTTTCTTCTATGAGAGACGGGACATTATTCAACAACGCCACAAATATCTGAGAGAAATACGCAAATACCGAAAAAGAAGGTCGGCCAATAGTGTACCTCGATGAGACATGGGCAAACTCGTCCATAGCCCCTGAACGCTTGTGGCTAGATGAAGAAGGAAAGGGTGGATGGAAAAGACCTTCTGGGAAAGGCAGACGTCTCATTATACTTCATGCAGGCTCCAAGAACGGATGGACTCCAAACTGCACTCTTGTGTTCCGTTTCGAAAAACATACTGGAGATTATCATGATGAGATGAATGGAGAACATTTCTTGGATTGGTTTGAGAGCAAGCTACTACAGAACGTTCCTGAAAGATCTGTTATCGTCTTAGACAACGCTTCTTATCACAATGTAGTGCTAGAGAAAGTCCCAACCAAATCCAGCATCAAGGCGGTGATGAAAGAGTGGCTCACAAGTAAAAACATTGCATTTGAAGACACAGATCTTAAGGCAGACTTGTTTGCAAAGATCAGAGCCGCCGCTCTCAACAGGAAACTGTTTCAGACAAATGATCTTGCACAACGACTTGGTCATATAGTTCTTTGATCTCCTGTTGCTCACTGTGAGCTAAACTGGATTGAATTGGCTTGGTCAAAAGTCAAACGGTACTTGAAAGAGCACAACCAAACCTTCAAGCTGGCTGACTTGGAAGAACTGGTACCTGCAGCGTTTCAGTCTGTGACTCCGGAGATGTGGAAATCGTACTGCAAACACGTAGAAAAAAGAAGAAATTTTTGGAAAAAAGACGGGATGCAGAAGACCTCGTGGAGAGATTTATCATCACAAATGAGAGACGACGACGATGACGACTACAAAGTGACGGAATTTGATAGTGATGTTCCCTATCAAGACGAAGAAGAAGACATTGGCCAGCCAAGCCCAGACGAACATGACCAAGCGTTGCTGAACGCAGATGAAGCTTTGAACTAGAGTAATTAATCGTAATTAGGTAACTGACGTGGCATCTGCTTTCATGACCACTTAGCTATAATCATTAATAGACTAATGGTCTTTGATATGCAAAAACGTTATCCTCCTGGCTGCGTCTTAATTACATGATTGGTTTAGAGTCTAGAAGGAATTTGGGCTCTTGCGCTTTCAAATGATGCCAAGATCGTCGCTTACCGACGAAGGACACAGGAGTTATTGCGATTTTTTTAAATACACAGTGAATGCGAACAGAGAGTAGGCCATCTTCTCCTTACGTGGTGACGTAATGCGTGTCATGTTACATGGGGTTCACATGAACGGAAACAAAGTTGCCACTGTAAGGCAAAGAATAACCTAGGGACACATGTCATGTGATGGCTTTTTCATACTGCGATGGTTGTTCAAACATTATGTATTCAATTAAATTACTTTAATTATTATTACTAGGTGGTGCCTGTGAAGTCAGTTATTTAATTAGCAATAGATTAGTGGTCAGAGAAGAAATGGGAGTGAGATCGAGGCGATTGAAGCACAATAAAATGAACAAAACCTTATGTTTCTGCGTGCACACAGGACTGGTTTTGCTTTGTGAGTGAAATTCTACTACCTGTGTCTCCAAAGATTCTGTGAATAGATGTCTTCTCAGGACCTCTGCCATCCAAAGAATAGCGCAAGCACAGGCACAGACTACATTTCTACAATTCCCGTTAGCGTGGCAAGTGTTTGTTGATTCTTGAAGTTACTTAGACTCACATCATCCTCACAGTTTAAAGGTATATTAAAGTATTTTCGCTTTATTGAAACCATGTGTGTTGTGCTGTTGATAAGGTATACGCATTTCCAGTGATTTTCCCAACCTCCTTCAAACATGCGTCCTTATCTTGCGCATATTTGGTCTCGCCCCTAAAGAGGCATGGCATAAGTAGGTAATGTGGTACAGTAGTAAACGTTTTCTGCGGTGAATGTAATTGTAATGTATGTATATCAACCAAACTTGTAGACAGGTTTCATTATTAAACCAAAATTCAAACGAAGGTCTATACTAACAATAACACTTTGTGACTATGCTCATCATGCTAGAATATAGTCATACAAATTACGTTTAGATGCTGTCCAAGTATTATAGGCAAATACTTTCTACTATAATCTATATCAAACAAACATGTGAGCATGTTTTACTAGTTTAATAACCGAACTTGTGCAAACAAACTTTCAATAACAGTCTGTAATTATGTTTATCATGTTATGTGGCAGTGAGTGCCTATAACACTTTGAACCCAGGGTGCTGTTCAAGTAACCTTCTAGCTTTGTGCTCTTTCCACTTGCAAAATGCACGCTCAAAATTAAACTGATACGTAGGCGGTACTTCTAGTATAATGCGCATCAAGCAGTCAATTTTCTTTTCAGACAAACGGTTCTGTAGTTTTGTCATCACAGCCAGCATTTGTTACTGGTATGACAAGTACATCTGTCACAGTTACTGGAGCAGGCGCTAGACACAAAGGCAATTTAGCAGTATGTAAACAGAACACACCTAGCTGCTAGTAACCTACAATAGACCAGCAGGTTTAGACTATTCCCCATAAGGTTGAACTTTGAATTCTGCAATATTTCTGCTGCCTTTTAGACCTTCCTGATGATCTTGGCATAGCAGAGCCTGGCATTTTCATTTATTAGGTTAACTAAGCTCTTCCTACAAAGGAAAAAGAGGATTCAGATACAAGGGGTGGAGCTATATGATCATTATCCAATTATCTTGTAAGACGTACAGAAAGCAACTGGAACCATTTAGGTTAATTATGTAACATGTGCAAGCTCTAATGAGCACACCTGGTGTGACCTCTAGCTCATTAAGTCATAGTCAGTTCCTTATATAGGGGGTAGAATAGGTTTTAGTAGACAAGAATGCACTTAATAGGATGAGTCCTGCTGTCTGAAATCTGTGTCGCATCCTCTTCAAATTTGTCCCAGGACGCATCAAATGTATTGTAGGAAAATCACTGGCATTTCCCTTGATGGCTGTAGGGTATCAGCGTAAAAACGATTTGTACCCACTGTATCGACCAATCAGGGTTGCCAAAAACCACCTGATATGATACAACTTACACTACGCTTTGCTGATCTTGGCTACTCTGCTATTCTGTAAACCTGCCAATGAATTACCAAATCATGTTTTTTGAAGGAAAGCTATTGAACAGAAGTGAACTGGTGCAAATTGTGAAGCAGAGGTTTTGGTGTTTTTTTTTTTGTTGATACTTGTTGAGTTTGCAGACCTGGCCAATAATGATACATGTATTGGAATGTTTAGAGTTTGTGGTGTTTTTTCTGCTAGTCAACAGATCATTCCAATATTGTATTTACAAGAGCTTTACATTGAATGTAGTCAATTTTTGCAAGGACATTTAATCATGAGATGTTGGCTTGATGTTAGACTACATTCGGTGACTTAATTGTTTGATAGGTGAGTGCTTGAAATTAGTTGTTGCAACCATCCCAAAATATTACTTTGCACACCAGGTGTTGGTTCGTGTATACAGAAACCTAGACAAAAATCTAGGATGAAGTTACAAAACTTGCTTTCAGCTTCATGTGTTGGGAAATGATATTATAGACGACCAGAAACACATTTAGCCTACAAAATCAAAATTTAGTGGGCGTGGGCAAGAGAGCATTATTGTATTATATACTTGGTAAAGCAGTTATTTCCAAACTCCACTTTTGTGTCTTAATTGTTTTTGTTTAGTCTTGCTGAAAGCATGTAAACGGATAATGCGAATTCAGTCTAGGATTGGAATCAGTATGTGAATACACATTGTTCCATCGCATGTTATATCTGGAGGTTTGAGCTTCAAAGCGCATTGGTAGAATCACAGAGTTGGTAAATCGCTGAATGAATGTGTGGTTAACTTAACTCAATGCAAAATATCTGAACATGTTCTCATCATAGAATTCGAGTGATAGCCAAGTTTTGGCAAACCTGAAGTTGTTATATCGTAGTTAGAAGATTTTCAGTGTAGCTAAGGAAGTTTTGTGCATGCTTATCTCAAGTAGTTCCTGACTATGCTCTTTTGCAGGTGCACCTTTTCCACCTCCTCTTGCTTCAGCTGTTGGTACTCCACCACCACCACCACCACCACCACCAACTGTTGCTGCTACTCCACCTACTGGTTCTGGCCCTGCTCCTCCACCGCCTCCTTTGGGAAGTGTTCCTCCTCCCCCACCACCTCCTTTTCCAGGAAGTAGTTCCAAACCTGTGGAGGTCAAACCTCAACCGAAGCCTAAGGTAGAACCTGACCCTGTGAATCCTGCTGTAATGGTTGCAGAGATTGCCCGTAAGAGACAACAGAGAATGGCAGCTCAGCAGCAAGGGCAAGAACCAGATGGAACAGCAGCTGTAAATAATGGAGTGGTTAAGGTAGCCCCTCCTGTCAGCACCAAGCCACCAAAAGCAAGGGAAAGAGAATCAATTCAAGTTGAGCCAGTGGAAGAAAGTAGAGAAGACAAACATCGAGAAGAGTTTTCAACAGTGGCAGACTCAGGCAGCAATGAATCAAGGGAACCATCATGGGCACCAAAGGAGTACATTCACAAAGGTAGGCTAAACTTCAGTTTTTGATATCTGTTGTACAAGTTTGACAATCTGTCAGGCATTTACAGTACTGCTGTTATTAGTAAGTCTCTTTGGTGCATTTAAGACTTTTACTTAGTTAAGCATGTTTTTCACCCATGTGTGTGTGTGGGTGTGGGTGTGGGTGTGGGTGTGGGTGTAGGTGGGTAGTGGGTGTAGGTGGGTAGTGGGTGTAGGTGGGTAGTGGGTGTAGGTGGGTGTGTGGGTGCAGGTGTGTGTGTGTGGGTGTAGGTGTGTGTGGGTGGGTGGGTGTAGGTGGGTGTGGGTGGGTGGGTGTAGGTGGGTACGTGTAGGTGGGTACGTGTAGGTGGGTACGTGTAGGTGGGTACGTGTAGGTGGGTGCGTGTAAGTGGTGTGGGTGGGTGTGTGGGTGGGTGAAGGTGTGTGTGTGTGTGTGTGTGTGTGTGTGTGTGTGTGTGGGTGGGTGAAGGTGTGTGTGGGTGTGTGGGTGTGTGTGTGTGTGGGTGGGAAGTGTGTGGGTGTGTGGGTGAGGGTGTGTGGGTGTAGGTGGGGTGTGGGTGTGGGTGTGTGTGTGGGTGGATGTAGGTGTGTGTGTGTGTGTGGGTGTGGGTGGGTGGGTGTGGGTGAAGGTGTGTGTGTGTGTGTGTGGGTGGGTGGGTGAGTGTGTGGGTGGGGGAGTGTGTGGGTGGGGGAGTGTGTGGGTGGGGGAGTGTGTGGGTGTAGGTGGGGTGTGGGTGTGGGTGGATGTAGGTGTGTGTGTGTGTGTGTGTGTGTGTGTGTGGGTGGGTGGATGTGTGGGGGTGTGGGTGGTGTGGGTGGGTGTAGGACTGGGTGTGTGTAGGACTGGGGGTGTAGGACTGGGTGTGTGTGGGTGTAGGACTGGGTGTGTGTGGGTGTAGGTGTGTGTTTGTGGGTGTGGGTGTGGGTGGGTGTGGGTGTGTGGGCGGGTGGGGCGGGTGGGTGTAGTGGGTGGGGCGGGTGGGTGTAGTGGGTGGGTGTAGTGGGTGGGTGTAGTGGGTGGGTGTAGTGGGTGGGTGTAGTGGGTGGGTGTAGTGGGTGGGTGTAGTGGGTGGGTGTAGTGGGTGGGTGGGTGTAGTGGGTGGGTGGGTGTAGTGGGTGGGTGGGTGTAGTGGGTGGGTGGGTGTAGTGGGTGGGTGGGTGTAGTGGGTGGGTGGGTGTAGTGGGTGGGTGGGTGTAGTGGGTGGGTGGGTGTAGTGGGTGGGTGGGTGTAGTGGGTGTAGTGGGTGGGTGTAGTGGGTGTGTGGGTGGGTGTGTGGGTGGGTGTAGTGGGTGGGTGTAGTGGGTGTGTGGGTGGGTGTAGTGGGTGTGTGGGTGGGTGTAGTGGGTGTGTGGGTGGGTGTAGTGGGTGTGTGTATTGGGTGTGTGGGTGGGTGTAGTGGGTGTGTGGGTGGGTGTAGTGGGTGGGTGTAGTGGGTGTAGTGGGTGTGTGTATTGGGTGTGTGTATTGGGTGTGTGTGTATTGGGTGTGTGTGTATTGGGTGTGTGTGTGTGTGTCAGTGGGTGGGTGGGTGTGTGTGTCAGTGGGTGGGTGTGTGTGTCAGTGGGTGTGTATGTCACAGAACTCTCCAAAAGTGTACCCCATGGGACCTTGTATTTCGGGTAGGTTTCTGCCCCTGGGGAGGGAATACATGCTAACTTCAGCCTTGGCAAAGTGAAGATGGTGTGAGGTTAGGATGCGCTAGCCTAGCAAGCTGGTCATCTGAGTGACTGTGTATATGCTACTACTCACAGAACAGAGCGCATTCCCCTGCGTGTGGCAGAAACAGGGGTGATGTTGGGAAAAGAGCCAGTGACACCAGGAATAGTACTGGACTCCGAAGATCTAGAGGCAATTTGGGGATCAAGGGGTTGTCATGCAACCTTCAACTGATCATGTCAACTCAACAACTAGTCGGAAGTCAGTGCATGCTACAATAATGTCAACTAATGGTCAACCAGTACAATGTTCAGTAGCTGTTTGTCAAAGTGAGTTATCATCAGCCAACTCTATGAGAAACCATCTGAGACGATTTCACAGGTCTCTAAATATTGTCATGAAAATCTGCATGCCAACTTCTGAGCAGCATTCAGTAAATGTAGTTCATGTCTCTCGATTTGTCATAAAAAGAAGAATGTCACAAAAACAAGTTCTGGAAGAGAAACCAAGTTTAAGGATTGGTCTATGGAATGTTAGGACGTTACAAGCGACCCAATCTTGCCCAAGAATTAGCAGTAGCTCAAATTCCTTTATGGGCTACAGTATTACTGAAACTCACTTGCCTGGTTGTGGCTGTATGGAGTTGGACGATCAGTCAGGTTGCAATCTGTATTTTTCTGGAATGGCTGACGTTGCTGCAAGAGGTGTTGGTTTGATTATGCAACTTGATGCTGCGAAATCATTGATGTGTTTTGACCCAATCTCAGATAGGGTTATGTGGGTGGATGTTATGATAGATAGAGGTGTATTAAAGGGGAAGTCCAACAAGAATGAACTTAAGACCACAAGAAGAAAATTAGTATGACAGGAAATTTGGCTCAGAAATCCTAGCCTCGAACTTCCAGACCAGAGAGCGCACGAAGTGTGTGAACTCTAGTCTGGACCAAATCAATACTAAAATGGTTTCGGAAGTATTTATCAGAAAGAAATGCTAAATGGTAGTCTAACAGCGTAGGATCGTTTACCTAGTTCAATAATGAGATGGAAAGATACTGTGCTTTTACATTAAGCGGGGTTTACATTAAAAATGTAAGGAGTTGTTACCTGCTCCTTACCTGGTTTGTGTTTTCTTACGTCCTTACGTGTCTGTTCACATTAAAACACCAAAACGCAGAGACGTAAGGACACGTAATGAGACGCAAGTAAATAGACTCTTTCTATTCTTGCGTCTTGCGCCTCGCATTTTTTATATCAACCTGACTTGTGGGGTGATGAAAGTCCTGTATTTCTAATGGAAGAACGTCTAATTGAGAGCGTTCGTTTGTATCATTGTATTTTTACATCGCGGAGACGCATTTCCTCTTTTAAATTGTGATAGGCTCCTTGCTGGAGCCTTTTGGTAGGAACTGGAGCGACCCATTCTCTCTTCCTTTTCCTCTGTTGTCATTTAAGACGCAACGCAAGCGCCAAATGCAATCAGCAAAACAGCTTTTTTAAAAATTTGTAGCGTGCATTAAATTATGTTGTTGAAAGTCACAAAGCCTAGCGCATTAACCAGAAGACGCAAGATGCAAACGCGTCTAATGTAAACGCAGTTTTAATTTGAACAGAAAAAAGGTGCAAGGAGACACAAGACGCAAAGACGCAAGGCTTTTGCGTCTTTAATGTAAACCCGGCTTTACACAAACATATCATTTGTAAATGCCATGAGATCTCACCAACGAAGAAGAGTCATCTGCCGTGTTTGGGGTGGTATCTTAGTGGACGGCATGAAACAACACCTTTTTTGATTCTGTGGCAGAACGCTAGCTACTGTCTATTTCTCTTAAGTGTGAACTTGGAAATGAGTAATGAAGTAGAGGTCACATGGGTGTGCTCATTAGAGCACTAAGAGCTGCTCCAGTTGGACCATGTTACACCAATTATCTTAAATGGTTCCAGTTGCTGATTTGTTGGTCTTACAAGATAATGGTATAATAACCATTGCTCCATCCATTTATCTTTGATATGCTAAAGTATTATCCTTCCATTGAAGGGCTTTGGATAATTTGATAAACAGAAATGCCAGACCTTAGCGGTTTCTAACAACACCGAGATCATCGCAGAAGTCCGAAAAGCAGCGAAGATATTGAAGATTTTCACAGTTCACACTTATGGGGAACAGACAGTAGTCTAACCGCTTGACTAGCAAGACTACCGCTCGACAAGCTGTCAGAGATGATAGTACGTTGCTGTGCAGCTGCTGTCACCACAAGCTTGAAGAGATCGAAGAATTGAAGCTGAAACTAAGACTCGTGTGTGCACCAGAATTTTTATTCATGACTCTGGCATGCACTCAGCACCTCTGGCGTGCACTTGGTGCCCAGGAGGATTTCACATGCACGTAATTAGCATTGGTGCACTTAGCATAACCAATTACTGCTAAACCAATCAGAATTTACGAGCGACATTCTGGTTCTAAAATGCTGATTGGCTTAGAAGGCTATTTCTGAAATCATTTTAGTACAGTTCTGGTCCAGACTAGAGTTCTCGTGCTCCGCGCACTCTCTCGTCTTGAAGTTCGAGGCTACAGAAATCCTTGCCTGCGTGCATTTAATTTTTATTTTATTTTTACAATTATTATTATTATTAATATAAATATTATGTAACATATGGACTACCAGTGAACAAATTTTAACTTTTCTAGAAGCTCAATCATGAAATTGACAGAACAGCCTTGCCAATAAGCTCTTGAATGTCAGCAATTGTTGTGTCCAAAGGGCACCGCTGGCCTGTTTCTTTCAATCGTGGAGAGTGAGCTCCAGCATTCACTATGGCTGACATTTGTTGACTAAGTAGTTCTTCTTCCAAGCAAACGTTGTCCGCACCACTAATAGGCAAATGAGAAGTGGTATCTTCATCATAAGGAACACCAACAAATAGACTTTGTAGAGTTCACGTAGACTCGTTTTCAGTAGGTGTTTTAGCACTTGCTTTTTTCCCACTAGCGAGGAGAAGGACTTGCAACATATTATGTCATGTGACCATTTATTTCATTAGTTTAATAATTATTAGAAACCGATCCTGTAAATTGTTGCCACGTTCACTGATAATATGGTGTCAAGTAATTAGTCTCAAGAGAGTGTATGTTGCCAACGAACACCAAAAACACAAAAGCTTTGTGCTCTTTGTAGGGAATGTTCAGAAATTAGGGTTACAAAGTAGATCGTTTTTGTTGCGGTGAGCGAAAACCTCGCTTCATGAATATTGTAGCTTACTATCTAGCAGTAGCGAATGCACCTCATACGCGCTCCTGTCGTTTATTGGCTACCATTCACTTAGTACTGAACAGCTAGAGACATCTCTGTCAATTCTGGCTGGAGAAGACGTCATTGTCAGGATGCCCACAGCACACAACACTAATCAGCTTGCACCTTGGGTGACGACAACAATTGCTAATAACCGTCTTAATTGTGAAGTTAATTAAATAATATGTTACCAGTCCTTCTCCTCGCTAGTGGAACAAAAAGCATGTGCTAAAACTCGTGGAGCGTGCGTGAGGAGAAAGTTCACGCAGAGCAGCATTGCACTAACCGACTAGGGACAATGATCTTAAACCGCACGCTTACACTAACTGACAGAAGCACTAAGCACTAAACAATGCATGCCTCGGCAGCAATACATCATTGTCCGCGTAGTCTTTGGTAGACTCGTTCTGTTAGTACCTGGATGCTGTCCGGATGCTGGATAATTTATGTATATGCGTACACGTGTACGAGAGATTTTTTTAGTTTAGCGAGACCTATTAGAACAATCGTGATTTGCTAACCCCTTTGACTGCGTTACATAAGTAGATATGGCAGAAATAATACGTTCTTTCATTACAGTAGTTACTACAAGCACATGCACAGTCAGAATAGAAATAAAAATGGTATTGGTCACACACCTGTCAAACAACTACAGTAGTTTTCTTCTTGTGGCCTAACTTGTACGAGTAGATCTTACGAAGACAAATCGATCATTGTAAGTTACTCCGACTCCGTTATCACTGCTTTCGTAAACGAGAACCAGCTATGTTTCTGTGATGTGCTCTCTCTCTGCTTCCTGGTTGATTATGCTCTGCAAAATGTGAGCGAATCATCAATGCGTTTACAATGACTGCTACGGATATATCAAGAATGCCGAATGTGTATGTGAAGATATTCAGAAGATCTGCCTTCTTGCTCTCAGTGGTTTCTCTCTAAAGTAAAATGGCCATGGTGTCGGTAGAACTGTTTTTCCATCAGACTTTTTTCAAGCAGGATTCATTACTACGGCTTCTTTGTTGTACTAATATCCGAAGAGAAGTACTGTCTGGCGTGTGCAAACAGAAAATGTTTGTATTTTACATCCGGGATTGTAATCTTTTACCCAATCAGCGGCAAGAGAAAGAGGAACATCCTCTGTAGCAAACGCTAGACGGCTCACTGAATGTTTCTCTCTCATTTGTTATTGAAAGAGAAATGTGTTGGTAGTTACGAACACTCTCTTTCAGCACAAACACATCCATACTGTCACCTGGTATCCTCCCAGTGACCGGTCAGTTGCATCCATGTGTGAAAGATTTCATTTGGTCAAACATTGTACGAGGTCTATGGTTTATGACTGCAGAGTAAAACGAGGTCTAGATTTTGAAGTGATCACAAGTTAGTCGTCAGCAAGCTAGTATTGAAACTGCAAAAGGCAAATGTGACGAATCAAGCAAATATTGTAAGGAGAGACGTCCGGGGAGACCCAAAATCCTTAAGTGAATACAGGGCTAGTATAGTTGCTGAAATTTTTTACGGAGATCTAGTGACACTGTTGAAGACAGATGGTCGGAATTTCGCAAAGCAGTTACGGATTCAGCAAGAGAACATCTTGTAGCACCAAGAAGGGCAAAGAACAATTGGATTTCTGGGCAAACTTTGGATTTCATTGATAAGAAGCGATGAATGCGTTCTCAGGATAAACAAGAATCAAGTACTAAATATACTGAATTGCAAATAATGGTAAAATACTGTAAGAAAGGACAAACAGGAGTCACTAAATCGGGAAATGAGAAATTTAGAATGTGATTGTAAACAACACAAGCATGGCGAGTTCTTTAGGAAGTTTGATAAGGTGTTCGTGCAGCCCCCTGATGTAATCTTAGATGAACACAGTCACAAATTGTGGCAACTGAAGATCAATTACCTCATTGTAAACCCACTTTGTGTCAGTGTTGAATGTGACACACCCGGTGACCTTGGACACTAGTGTTTCTCCTTGTTCAGTTCATGGCACTCCACTCAATGATGAAGAAATTATAGAGGCCATTAGAAAGTTGAAGAATGGTAAGGCAGCTGGTCAGGAGAGATTAGCGGCAGAGTTTCTCAAAGCTGGGCCACCTGAATTAACTTGTTGACTGGCTAATTGAGATTATTCAATTGATCTGGAAGACTGGTTCTTCAAGAATGAAAAGATTGGTTCTGATTTTATTATTGAAAGTACCGGTTCTGGCGCACTTCTGTAAATTCCCTGCGTTACAGATGCTTCTACTCTATCTATTTACTCTTCCACTCACTGTCTCCCATCTGTGAGCCTAAGGTATTTATTACTTTTGTTTGTCTTCTGTTTTATTCTTAACCACCCTTGGATAAGAGCTTTGATAAAACCCCATTGTTTCTCGTAGTTTAGTTTAGAGTTTTTTCGCGGATGGGTGCACATTGTTGGGATTGTTGGGTTTGATCTGGATGCCCAATTCGCGTGAATATCTCAGATAGAACATAATCCAATTTAATGAGTTCTTTTGTAGCGACTATACCATATTCTCTCTATTTGTCGGATTCTCATCGTGACCGTCCTCTTCTGATCTTCAGGGAGATCGAAGCGTTCTAATTGTTTGTTGATGTGGTATTTGATGTTGTATTTGGAGTTTTTGACATGGTGAGTATTAGACCCCGCTTTCAGACATCTATGTTGTAGAAGCAACCTCATCCCACGCATTTTGGAAGAGGATGGAGGGCGCAATACCAACACTCATCGTTGTATTGGATGGGCAATGAGGACCACAGATAACTTCTAGGTTTGCGGCAAGTGCCGATGCTGTACCAAGCATCTGCTTTGCACGTACACAACATCTTCTATCTATAGGTTTCATTTCTTTCATAAAGCGCAACATTTTTATGTAACCGTTTATATAGGTATGGAGGAGCTCAAATATCTGTTGTCCTTGTACGACCAAGGGCATATTATCGCGGTGGCACTTGACAGTGCATTGCGCGTTCTGAATCCACCCACTAAGGAGCTCATATACCTCTTACAACTGTATGCCCAGAAGCATATCAGTGGCACGGCACTCGACTATGTATTGTTGCGTTCTGGCATGGGAGATGCTGCAATACCTCTTACAACTACGTGAGCATGATAGACTCGGTGATGAAGCGCTCGACTCCTCATTGCGTGATCTGAGACCTCCTATGAATGTGGAGGAAACGTCACCCAAGCAGGAAAAGGAGATCAAAGAGGAGCCCTACGACGAATTGGTGTATGCCAGGAATGACATCTCCTGAACCGACATCTGACGAACCACATCATAGTATAAAAATAGCCCTTCTAGAGTGATGGTAGTGTTTCATTATCGCTTTGCCTTTGCTTGTCTTGATGTGTATCAGGTGCATGCGCCCTCAACAAGGGAAGATACTAGATAGACAATTGTAATCCATACCTTATACTCACGGACGGACAGTGGGTAGAAGATTGAAATAGATAGGGTAGAAGCATGTGTAACTCAGGGGATTTACTAACACAGGTTCAAGAAATACTAGCACAGGTACAAAAATGGGCACAAGAAAGTAGTGCAGACTGGAACTGCGCCAGAACCGATACTCTATATGCTACTAAGAATGACCGTCTGGTATTGTGGGATATCATTACTCAGTATTTTTGGGAAAGTCCTTGCCAATGTTTGATAGGTCGGCTAAGACCAGTCATAAAGCCTTCTCTTTTGGAAGAGCAATGCAGTTTTTGACCTCAAAGGGCAGCTATTAATTAGATTTGGGTACTACGACAAGTGATTGAGAAGGCTGTAGAGCACAGATAAAACTTACGTGTTTGTTTTATTGACCTCTCAAAAGTATTTGACTCTGTACCAAGACACACTCTCACTAACTTTTTCAAATATTCTGGTATAGAAGATGAAGTGGTTAGATTGATTGTTGACTTACGTGATGGTACAGGTACGAAATAGGGGGATCTCATCAAGGTTTGAAGTAACCACTGGTGTTCGTCAAGGGGGTGCTGTCTTCAATCTTGTTCAATTTGTTCATGGACAGAATTATGTGTGAGACTCTGGTGGTGGCATTGAGATTGCTTACAGAACAAATGGTGGCCTATATAGTCATGAACTATCGAGTAAAACCTGAAGGACATCTCCCACATATGCTGATGATTTGGCTCCAATAGGTACGTCAAATAGTGAGTTACAACAGATGGTGAATGCTTTCCGTGATGCTTGTATGAAATGGTGTATCAGGATTAACATTGAAAAAACTCAAATCGTGAGCATTGGTGCCGAAGAAGCAAATATCTTGATAGCTGGTTGTGTTCTGGAGAATGTTTCTGAATTTTGCTATCTGGGCAACATTGTGACTAAGTCTGAGGATTATCACACAGAAACTGTTAAATGTATTCAGAAAGCTAGCAGGACATTTTTTCTTGGAAATGTAGACTTTACAAACCCTGGATTTAGCAAGAACACAAACTGCGAGTCTTTAGATCAGTAGTGATGTCAGTTTTATTATATGGTTGTGAGACTTGGGCAATCACTCAAGTAGATATTCGAAGACTGACCACTTTTCATATGTGCTGTATTAGATCTATCTTGCTTGTAACAAGACTGAACAAGATAAGAAATACCATCCAGTTGAAATCTGCCAAGGAAGAACCAATTGAACGTCAAATTCAACATCAAAGATTACAGTGGCTTGGTCACTTATAGAACGAATGAATGTCTCTTGTCCACTAAAGTTGTTGCTGAGAAGCAAGTTACATAATGTGAAACATCCTCAGCATGGTCCAAAGAACAGGTGGGTTGATACCATACAACGAGACCTGATATTGTTGAACATTGACCTGTCACAAGCCGCCCATAGTGGGTATTGGTGGAATTTCAGGTTCCAGGTGTGTGTGTGTGTGTGTGTGTGTGTGTGTGTGTGTGTGTGTGTGTGTGTGTGTGTGTGTGTGTGTGTGGCAAATTGTACATGCATGACATTCCAAACGATTAATATGACACTGTCAATGAACTTTGTTGTGTGCTGTGCAGTTGAGACTATCTACCCTTACACAAAGGATCGTGATGATGAGTTATCTTTTCAAGAAGGAACAATTATTTATGTTATTCGTTTGAATGATGATGGCTGGTGGGAGGGAGTGATGGAGGGAGGTGTGACCGGTCTCTTTCCAGGTAACTATGCAGAAATACTAGGCAGTTCAGTCTAATATCAAGCTCAGATATGAACTTGAAGCAATAGATCTTGATCGACTGACTCAGTATTGTATAGTAGACGTCACATCAACTTGGTAATGAATGGTTAGATGCAATAGAAACTTGATTGTGTTTACGTTTTCATCTGTACTTTAAGTCTTTAATTTTCTTTTAAACACATTTCAAAACTGTTTACTAATGATTTTGTGGAAACAGTTTACTAATGATCATTTGTCTAAAGTGGGTGTAAGCAGTTGGAACGCGCATTAGTCCATTGCAGTGGCATAGTCTAACTGTACTTCTACTGGACACAACAGAAAATATACTGTAACTGTACTAATGGAATCTGAAGGCTGAGAAGTTGTGCTGGTTCTGCAGGTGTACCAGCAGCCTCAGGGAGCGCTTTCACACACAGGGTTAACTCAGGTTAGGATAACTTGGGTAGAGTTACGATAACCCTACTCCAACCAACTTGCGTTCACACATAGAACACAGGTAATTAGATGCAGAAGATCTATAGTAGAGGGAATACATCGATAGCTTGGAGTTTGTGCTTGAGAATAGGAAAGCAGTAATGGGGATAGCAGAACAAGTAGGAGAAGCCATTTGTTCGTTGGCGTGATCGTCTCTAGGGCGTGTTTTGCATAGATTAGAGCGTGTCTTTGCTTAGCTCCACTTTAACCTGGTTTAACCTTACTCGGAGCCAGGGTTAGCTTATCCCTTGTTTAACCCCAGTCCAACTCAAAGTTAACCCAAGTCAATCCAAGTTAATCCTGTGTGTGAAAGCGCTTGGTGTCACAGACTGTGACAGCCACAGTTTGCATCTCAAAACCAGACCTTCTAGATGTGCTTGACCAGTATACAGAAGTCAATTGTTTTTCAATTTGACAGATTGACAAGTTACCATATCTATACTGTGCATGATAATCAGTTAAGGGCGTGCCAGATCTAGAGCTTTCTACAGTCTTGGCGCTGCTCTGGCACTGCAAAATTTGCTTTGATGCTACATGCAGCAGCATTGTGCCAGATGATCTCTGTGCCAGATCCCATTCCAGTATAGTCCAAGGTCTCCTTTTAACTTAATTTCCTAAATTTTAATATCAAATTCTTCTCACAAAGATTCTCTAAACCACTTGGTAAACCGATTTAGGCACTAGTGGAAACATGCCCTCAGGCGTTCAATTATCCGATTCAGGCGTTCAATTATTCGATTCAGGCGTTCAATTATCCGATTCAGGCGTTCAATTATCCGATTCAGGCGTTCAATTATCCGATTCAGGCGTTCAATTATCCGTTGCGCATGCATAGTCTGCGGTTGAGCAGCTGCTGAAATACTATCATTCATCGCTAGACAGTCAGACCTCGTTATTCCGACACTCGATAATCCGACACCCGTACTTTCTGACACAGATGTACGTGAAACCAATTTACATGGATCACTTTGTATTGGATTTGGTCTCATTTGTCCAACACTCGGATTCCGACTGTGACAAAAAAATATCGCTAGCTATTTTGACATACGCATGCGCAATGTCATATTTGCATTGCACGTGTCGCACGCATGGTTGCCAAGCGAAGACGCAAGGATCTCTCTGGAGAGCAGAAGCGCCAAATCTGTATTTACAAGCAAGAAAATCCGAAGTCTATCCAATCAGATGTCAGCCAGTGACTTCGTCAGTGTTGACTCATGCTGAAACAGGCCATTCTGACTGATGAGGAAATTGTGGAATTGGTTACTGCTACAGATATGGACGAGAGATGAACATGAAGATGATGACAATGATCCACCACCTGCTGTCACCTTGTCTGAGACACTTGTTGCAGTTCACACACTAACTTAATTAACAACCTCTAGGGAACAAGATTTCCTATCTTTCAAGGATGAGACTCGTCCTGTCCTATCTTTGCATATTGAATTCTTACCTCCGTCAGTTTTCCAGTGATGTTCATCTTGCCGACTTGATGCGACCACTTACCTGAGCCAGCCTGCATAATGAAGGCGTGGCCGTGGAGAGTGGGCGGAGCCCGGCCTAGCCCATAATGGTTCAGGAAAACCGACGTCCGCCGCGGATCCGGGACTTCAGACCGGACTCCGGCCCAACTCACCTTTCACGTGGATAACCACGGAGATTTAATAGAATGAAGAATAGGGGAAAAAACCTCCCAAGCACAAACTGATCAGACATTGGGATGGGAGGGTGGGAAACGAAACACGCGCTCTGGCACGCTTGCTGCGCTGTGGCGTGCCGGATAGTCGCTGGCGATGCGCATGCTTCGTTCAACGCAGGTCCCTCGTGGAGCCCGCCGTGCGCGTGCGCTCAGCAGCGCATCTCCAGACGAATTCAACTACGTTTAACTGGTTAATTAAACTCCATTTGAATTCTTACCTCCGTCAGTTTTCCAGTGATGTTCATCTTGCCGACTTGATGCGACCACTTACCTGAGCCAGCCTGCATAATGAAGGCGTGGCCGTGGAGAGTGGGCGGAGCCTGGCCTAGCCCATAATGGTCCAGGAGAGCAGACGTTCGGCGCGGATCCGGGACTTCAGACCGTACTCCGGCCCACAAGGAAGTCGACCACGCCCAACGGCGAGGTCGCCCCGCACCCAAGCCGGACCCACTTCTCCAGGACCTACCTCTCCAGGACTCATTCAGCTACGTACCGCCGCTTAGCTGTCAGGGAGTGAGTGCCTTGTCACTGTCTAGTGAGCATGTGTCTATAATACACGCCAGTACGAAAGCAACCATGCACGCAAGTACACTATACAACTAGTCGCCGGGTAGAAAGCACGCATGCTACCGCCATGTCTTCGGCAAACTTGTCATCGCTCCGTCTCTGGCGAGAAGCTACTAACGACTGAGAGTATGCCGCTAGAATCTTGGCGACAAGATTTTACGTTGCGCTTGCAAACCTTGCTTCTCCACCTCGTCAGTGTCTGGATCGTGGAGTCAGTTCTGCAGGTGACTGCGGCTCCAATCCTGAAGCTGTGCCTCGAGTAACCGGACACTAAACCCCGGCTTCTAGTGCCGCCCGCACATTTTTGACAAGTCGTTGCATAGACAGAGGCCTTCCATCAGAGCACAGAAAACAACGGGTCTGCCTCTCGACCTCGCCGGGCGAGGTATACTAGCATTGCCGTACAGGACATAAAGCGGTACCCCTCCTCCGGAGATGGATATCCACACCCTGCCGGAAAGGGTCAAATTTTTTACTGCATGAGCCTAACTCTCAAGAGAGACGGGTTCGAGAGGAAGTCCACCGCAACATCACTAACTGTCACATGAACCGACGATTCAACGGCCGGTACAAACTGTCCAGTACTGTAACTTCGCCCGCGCGCAGAAAACCAAAAAAAACAACCAACATCAGGCCAAAGCATCACCACGTCAAGCTTGTCCACTCTTGGGGCCCAGTGGTCTGTCAGTCTGAGCAGTACACATCTGGAGTGATTGGTAATCGCTGCCGCCATTTGGGACCTGCCGTCGACCGCGTAACGCCTCGTAAGACCAGTACACCAACAGCGGCGAGGACTGCAGGTAGGGTTTCCTAAACCGTGCCGAATGCCAACATGGAGCGCCGCTAACAGGGCATTTTGGGGGATAGAGTGCGCGATACCCTCGTCCGCTAGGAACGCCACTAACAAGCATAGAGCCAGATCAGATGTCGCGAATCAGATTGGTGCGACACTGGTTCGCTCGCAGACTGTTGATACCGTGAGTACTCTGATTGGTATGCACGCAACGTAAACGAGGCTAACCCCAGTGCCAAACAAGCAATAAACCGATCGTTCCAGCAGTCCGACGTCCAGTCGATGTCGCATATCAACGCCGCCACGTTTGGTGCCACTGAACGCGGAGCCGGGTCAAGAAATGAACCAAACAACCAATGACCAGTCCACCCGGTTTTGCGACACCGCGTCAGCGACTGCGTTCCGCGCTCCCGCACGGACTGTGCGCCGCCGTCCAACTCAAACTGAACGTAAAACCGGCCGCGCAGCCTGCTTCCAAAAACAACCACGGTGAACGCCACCGGGAACATCTCCCCGGGGCGCAATGAGAACTCCAACCCAAGATGTGAGCCATGCAATGCAGCTGAACTTATGAATTGTCCTGCACTGCCCACGAGCCAGACGCATCCGACTGCGTTGCTATTGAGGGAAGGTGGCCAACCGCCGCAAGTCTGGAGCAGCGAGCGGGCCACCCCGCACGCAAACACACCGCAACCACTCGTCGCCAATTCAGCCCCAAACGCCACCAGCCCCCAAGACGGGCAGCTATTCGTTTACCCTCCGGTCTGTGGCTTTGAACTCTCTTTTTTTACGGTAGTAGCCGCGCCCCTCTCGCGCAGCCACCGGCCCCGCACTCTGCATGTGCCACACGCGTGATGTAAGTGCACAATGGTGCCCCATTACACGAACACAGGTTCCACCCACGACACGGCGGCACTCTGCCTGGGCACCGCCGCAGGACACGGTGAGAAATCGCACCGGAGTAAGAGCGAAGTGCGAGCTCCACCGCGGCGCCGCATCGACAGAGCACATTCTTCGGTTGAATGGTCTGTTTCCAGGCACAGTCCACACGACGAAGCCCCAGCTCGCGACAGCGGTCCAGCAAAGCCCAACGAATATTTATACATGGAGAAGGTTTCTCCTCCACGCACCTCCCAAATCTGGTGTCGATCAGCCGGCTGCAATTCTTACGATCAGCCGCAGGTATTATCACCCTGTTGAGATGCTTCTCAGCGATTATGCCCGTGTGTGCAGCAAAGCAGAGCCCAGCGAGGTTTAGCGCCACCTGACGCGCACATCTCCTTTGCGGAGCGCCATCGTTGAGTCGTCGCAACTCGACACTGTCTGGCAGCAGATCTGTCATCTCCACACTCTCCCGCTTGGGTTCGCATGAACCATTTCTCAGGCATAGGCGAAAAACAACTCGCCTAGAAAGAACGGCGCGCCCCGGCGAGGCGCAGCCGTCTCTCCCAACGACCGGACGCGTCCGCTCCTGCACCTCGTCCGTGAGCATTTGCATGTGATCTATCGCCGTCGCCGCTGGCCACGCACACAGACCAGTCTCGACACACGCAAGCCAAGGAAGCGTGCTCCGCCTGCTACTAGCCATTCGTGCAACGCGTGTCCTCCACGCCGCCCTCGCGCCACTATGCTCAACGTGGACGCTCACCTTTGCATCCACAGACTGCCAGCGCCGCCACCAGCACAATCGCCGCCTAGTCCCGCATCGACCATCCACAGACGGTGCCGTGTCTTACCGCCTGGCCCATTCGCTGACCGTCACTGGTCCAGCGCCCACCACCCGCCGATGGCTCCGCAGTACGGCATAACCGTCATTACAGTCGTCATGCGTTTGCATTTCCCGTTGGTCATTAAGGCTATTTTTGCTGATTACGTGCAACATGCCTGTCTGTAAAACTCCCCATATGCATGTATGTGCTTCTCCACTTATGCATTGCCCGCCACTGGCACTGCCGCATTGGCCGACGGCCCGCTAAAGCCACAAGCGGCGTCGCCATTTCTACATATGCGCTTTCCATTTTTTTGAAGACCACTGCTGGCACTGCGCCCCCATCTGCCGACGGTTCCGCAAAAGCTACCAGCCCAGTCGCTTTACCCTGTCTGCTCTGCGGAGCTCGATTTACTACATACGGTGTACGAACGGAAGCTGCGCTTTACAGATACCCGCCCTCAAGGCCATCCGGGACCTCGCCTGTCTCTGGATAAAAATTTACATGATCACCTGCCCTTACCGGGCACGGCGACGACCGCTTCCTGCGCACAAGTAGACGTGCAAACGAATGGCTTCACCCATTCCATTCCCCCTGTACGCACGCAAAAGGACACCGCTGCATACAGACCTCCGACATCGCGCACGAATAGCCATTCACGCTCGGTGCGTACAGCACAAACCCCTCTGCGAAACCGAGAGCTATGCTATCTGCATATCGTCTCAACATACGTGCAGCCTGCATGTTGGTGCAATGACATACTTACCAGTCGCTACCAGACCTGAACCAGCCGTCCCGCCACAGAATGGGTCCGTCTGCTGATCGTGCGTGAGCCAACCTGACTGGCACCAGCCCTGGACCAGCCGTCCCGCCACACAATGGGGGCTGCCTGCTGATTTTGCGCGAGCAAACCTGACTAGTGCCGGCCCTGCCCCGGCCTGGACCAACCGTCCTGCCACAGAATTGGACCGCCTGCTGGTTGTGCGTGAACCAACCTGACTAGCACCAGACCTGGACCAGCCGTCCCGCCACACAACGGGGACCGCCTGCTGATCCTGTGTGAGCAAACCTGACTAGTGCCGGCCCTGCCCCGGCCTGGACCAGCCGTCTTGCCACAGAATTGGACCGTCTGCTGGTCGTGCGTGAGCCAATCTGACTAGCACCAGCCCTGGACCAGCCGTCCCGCCACACAAAGGGGACCGCCTGCTGATCTTGCGCGAGCAAACCTGACTAGCGCCGGCCTTGCCCCGGCCTGGACCAGCCGTCCCGTCACACAACGAGGACTGCCTGCTGATCCTGTGTGAGCAAACCTGACTAGTGCCGGCCCTGCCTCAGCCGTCCCGCCACAGATTGGGACCGCCTGCTGATCGTGTTAATGCCAACCCCGAATACCGCTGGCCCTGCGCTAACCACCGCGGGTGGTTTCACAATAGCCACTCAGGCCTGACATCACCGTTCAGTACATGACACCTACTTTTTAGCTACCTATACACATATAGTATACGTACAGTCGTCCGCCGCTGATGGCTCCCTGTCTCCCGAGCCAATCCACAAGCCGTCCGGAAACCTGCCATCCCGGATCATGCAACGCCTTCACCAATGACTGTACTGCCGGCCATTTTTTCAGTAAATTAACCATGCTGACACTAACGCATGCACCCACCATAACTGACACTTCTGAACACTCTCTCATGCAAGCCAGTGGCGTACGCAGGCATGTTTCCAGGTTGCCCGGAAACCCCCCTAGAGGTGGACGTTACCGCTAACGGTACACAGATGTCTGGGAATTCGAGGCTATGTTGTAGCACGTATCTAACGCGCTGTCTTCTCACTGCTACACGTGCCAGTCAGGAATGAAGCGTCAGTTGACATTGTCGCAGTTTGTAACAGGGCCTACAGCTGCTGAAGATGGACCCCTCGGAGCGGAGGCTCGAATTGACAGTCAGCCGAAGCGGACAAAGATGAGAGTAAATATCAAATATCAATTAAACCATTAATATCAATATTAATCTAGATATTGATATAAAAACAGTTATTAAGATCAATAATATTGATATTAATATAAACAGATTAATATTATTGATATTAATATGGAAACCCCCCAGAGAAATCCTGGGTACGCGCCTGCAAGCTATACATGTCCTAGGCGCTGGCTAAACGTTCGACTGGCAAATTACTCTCGACGAACATGCAGTATTTGACTACGTCGGGCAGACGGCTACATGAACAATAAAGACGCCCCGAGTGATGACGCGTTGAGTACCCCGCGCAAACTCCGCGTCCGCCTTTCTCGCCGCTTCGGTCATCAGCCCCTCTAGCTGCTGATTAGACAGCACGTGCCCACTCTGGGCGTCATCTGAGGCTGCAGTGTGATGTTGCTCTGCCATCCAAGAGAAACCGACATGGAGACTGCTCGCTCGCGCGTAAACCGAGGTAAACTAGCACAGCCATGCAGCATTCTCGACTTCTCGCAATGTGCTTGTTTGCATCAGCGCCACCCTTGACACGCCAACGCCCACAGCAGCTACGTCTATCTCATTGCAACCAGCTAGCTGCTCATACGCCCTATACACTGCAACCGCTGCGACAAATATCTTTGCTACAACCAGGTACGCTGTCGCGCGCTGTGCGCCACCTGCTCGCGCGCGATATCCTCTCCCGAATATACGCGATCACGTGGCATCAAAAAAGCGCGAAATCACTGCGACGGCAGAAACAGCACGCGAAATTGAGATGATTCGCAACAGCGGAAAAAAGGCCGAGTCATCTACCTGCTGTTTCTTGAGCAGACGACCTGCCAGTGGTGAATCCAGCGGCGCTGGCTGTCTCCGTCGCGAGTGCGAACTTGCTCTGTTGATATTCTCCCTTTTGACTACTCGCCGTCTGCCATGAACGAAACGAAACGAAACACACTCGCTCTGGCACGCTTGCTGCGCTGTGGCGTGCCGGATAGTCGCTGGCGATGCGCATGCTTCGTTCAACGCAGGCCCCTCGTGAGTTCGCCGTGCGCGTGCGCTCAGCAGCGCATCTCCAGACGAATCTGGTTAATTAAACTCCATGTAAACTGTAACATATTAGTGTTGTACGCGCACAGCAACGTAGAATCGATTTGTATTTTAAGTAACCACATGTCATTGATACGACCCAAGTAGGAATCCGGACCGTTCGCGAATGGGCTAGCCCATTCGGGAATTCTCATACGGGCTGACCATTTGGGAATCCTCTAGCCCGTATAAGAATACGAGGTGAACAGAGTAGGAATTCAGACCGTTCGCGAATAGGCTAGCCCGTTCGCGAATGCGGTCAAAATCAATGTCCAAATAGTTCCGACTGCTTAATACCGATTTACATATTCGTCTTCGGGTCTAGATCAATTTTTTACCGTACAGCTGCAGTACGAGTCCAGTTTTCCGTTACTGAAATTTATGGCAAATGGAATTTGAAAAAATTCGATCGCGACAAAAAGACACTAGTAACGCGTGCACATAGGAGTTGTGCACAATGGAATTGCGTGCACACAAAAACACACCGAAAACAAGTCTAGACATGCAAAAGGTTACACTGGAATTGCGTCCACCCAAATTGCGTGAACCCAAATAACCCACAAAAAACTATCACACAAAACACACTGGAATTGTGCGCGGTATACGTACACTGGAATTGCACGCACAAAGAAATAGACTGAAACCATGCACCCTGACATTGTAAAAAAAATGGAATTACGCAAAAATACATTGAAATTGTGCACACAAAATCACACTGGAAATAGGCACGAAAAACACACTGGAAACGCGCACGCAAATCCGCACGGTTTACTGAGAAATTATCACAGAAATCTATATATTCGAACGCTATATATGGATGCGACATTTTGTGTTGTAAACCAGTTAGAAAAATACGAAATCTTAATAACCCATTTGAGAAATAATGATGTCACGCTGCTTTCCAACTCTATATTAATCTAATCACATTCACAATTCCTCCAAAACCACCAAGAAATTTAAAATCTATCAATAATGCGTAACTTTTTAAAGTAATTTGGTTTTTCTTACCAACCTCGCCACTCTTGCGAAAGCAAAAACATCCACCTAATGTGGACATAATAATAACAATAATAATAATATATTTTGGTTCATATCGCTACAGGTACAGTGCTCTAAAAGATATACACATGCACATAACAAGTCATAGAAGAATAAACCTAGAAGAATAAACAGACATAAATTAAAGTTTAATCCAGCTCTTGAAGTCCATGTAGGACAACACCATGATTCTTTTCCTTGTCTCATTGTCCACTGATTGTCACAGATTACCTTGAGTATCCAGAATGAACCCGCTCACTTAGTTATTATTAGAATGAACGGCTCTCCATGCGTGCACAATTCCAGCGTGTTTTTCTGTGCACGATTCCTGTGTGTTTTGTGTGCTCATTTCTAGTGCATTCGTGCGTGCACAATCCATTGTACTTTTGTGTGCATGCAATTCCGGTGTCTTTTTGTAGCGAGTGTAATTTTGTCCAATTCAGCTTGCTATAAAATTCGCAAACGGTATGGCAAGTCTGGGGGGCCCATTCGCGAATGGGCTAGCTAGCCCGTTTGCGAATGCGGTCTAAACCAATGTCCAAATCGCTCCTACTGTATGATAACAATTTACAGATTGGTCGACTAGTTTATATCAGATTCTTACCATACACGTGGAGTCTTGCCATATATTAAAATTCGCAAACGGTATGGCAAGTCTGAGAGGCCCATTCGGGAATGGGCTAGCTAGCCCACATGCGAATGCTGTCTAAACCAATGTTTAGTTTGTTAGTGGTTATGTGCGATAGGGACAGTAGACTTGCTTAGTTGTGTTGTATGTAGATTTCAATGTTGAAAATATGTGTTGACAGACAGGCAAACAGACATACACACACACACATACATACATACATACAGTCATAAATTAACTAATGGACTTGGCCTAGAATGTCAAAGTCAAATAATCTATATAAATCACCATGATTAAGTGACAGTTTTGCTGATTTTAGTCACTCATGCTTGGACCTTTTAGTTTCAAGTTAGCTGATTGTTAAGTAGACTTCAATGTTGCCAATATATCATTGACAGACAGACATATATTTTATTCTCATATAGACGCTGCTTGTACATACGCTAGGAATTTGTGAAAGCAAACCAGTCCTTGCAAAGTCAAAGATTAACGAATGGACTTGGCCTTGAATGACAAACAGACAGACAGATAGACAGACAGATAGACAGACAGACAGACAGACAGACAGGCAGACAGACAGAGATCTGAACTAGACAATACACATAACTCAATCATTGCTCAACTCTCAAACTGACAGAGACACAAACAAACAGACTAGCAGGCGGGCAGACACAGTCGACACATGCACATGCATAACATTATACATATGAAATTCAGACACATCTGACCTTTGGTGCAGGCACACAAAGAACTTCTTTCATCCCTAGCACGGGCAGGTCGATTACTGCGAATCCCTTGCTACGAACATAAAATCTGAAACGAGGGCTGTCAACGCGCGCGTGCTTTCCATCTCCACTCGTCAGAACTGGTCGGATTCGCATAGCCTTCTCTTCACTAATTAATTGCGAGTTCTGTTTCGCTGAAAGAGTCAGCAGAAATTCGCGGAAGCTGTCCCGACGGTGATCAGCCATGTCTAGAACTAACGCGTGTTCGTATTTCGCGCGCCTATTCGCGAATGGGTTAGCCCGTATGAGAATTCCCGAATGGGCTAGCCCATTCGCGAACGGTCCGGATTCCTACTTGGGTCGTATCATCATTATGAGTTTTATCAGCAGATTAAAATCTGACAAAAAGCAGCCAGACCAACGTGGTCGGAATAACGAGGTCTGACTGTATCAGCTGTCTCTACGCACTAATCATTTGTAACGTTACTCTCGAGCCAAGCACACGAACGTTGTGGCTGCGTACTTCTTGATCGTCGCGATCTAACAAACCTTCCTTGGTTGCAATGGAGTCACCTTCAGGTAAGACTACTGTACATCTACCTATGCATGCCATTGATATCTACGCTAATGGTAATTACATAACACTACATATCACTACATCGTACTGCGCAACGGTCCGTTTACCTGCACGCATGTAGATACTGTAAACTACGTACTGTAGTTACACAAACTAAAATAATCTACATGTCTTCCAGCCTAAGAGCCTTCACCGTCAGAACATGCTAAACAGGATTCAGGCAACAAGCGGGCGCTATCGCTTGGGTGGCTCCATCGGTAAGATGTGTAACGCAGTTGCTATCTAGCTGGTGATAGAGTCTGACCTTCCGTAGGCACGACAGCGCCACGCATGTTGGCTGAGGATACGTTTGATATACGCTTTCACGACCTGAAAGCAATATTCGATAGGATCCAGACAACAGCTGTATGGCGGAAGTCTACTAGAAGATGCTTGTCGTCGTCAGCTGTCCACCACTGGCTGCTCCACACCTCGATGACAAGGTGCGTTATGAAAGAAATGTGCGCGGTTTCTAGTTAGACTATAGAGGTTGTTCGTGACGTCCTCGGGTTATAGCAACGGTTGCTAGGTCGCCATGTTGAGTGGCAAAAACACGCATGTCAGATCTGGTGTGAGTGGCAAGATCCGGTTTTGTTCTGTTTTGTTGGTTTTGTCTGTTTTCTTTTGGTGCGTACAACAAACACAAACAGCAGGCCCGGCGGAAGCAAATTTTGGTGGTGGGGCCTGTGCATCTTCTAGTCTGGATCCTTCGTGCAAACGGGATCCGAAAAATTTCTTACAAACGGGATCCGAGCCGCGTGCTGATACCGACCGCTTCAATCTCTTCATCGATAACTATACAACGTCTCTGCGCTTACTCTAGCAGTTGTACGGCTGCGCTCTTTACAGCGACGCGGAGGTCGTCATTTGCATAATGCCTTTCACTGTGCAAATGCACCGAAACATGTCACAGATCGCTTTGCAACTATTTTTTGCAGACTCTAAACAATAAGAGAAGACGACAGAACAAGTTTGGAGTCGCTGCGTTGTTTCCTCGATTTACTACAAAAAGGATCCCGTTTGCACGAAACTTTGTGCAATGGGATCCCACATGTTCTTCTCTGCACATCGCTTTGCAACAATTTTTTGCAGACTCTAAAAAATAAAAGAAGACGACAGAACAAGTTTGGAGTCGCTGCGTTGTTTCTTTGATTTACTACAAAAAGGATCCCGTTTGCACGAAACTTCGTGCAAATGGGATTCCACATGTTCTCCTCTGCACATCGCTTTCCAAATATTTTTAACCTTTTAGCATAAGTACGTTATTCAATAACTCGAACGCCATTGTTTCAAAATTAATGACAGATTCAGTATCTATGAGAAGAGAAACCACTTGAAAACGGTTCTTCATCGAGATGAAGCAAAGATTTATTTGATGTACTGAACAGAAGTCTTTTTATGTTATAGAAACCATATGCAATAGATGTAGATTTGATGGCTTAATTCATTTCAATAACTACTATAACAGTTCAATGCTCTGAACGTACCAGAAATAATGACATAGATTTTTTCTTAAACTCTACATGGGCTAATTGTTTTATTTAATAAAATTGTTGATTCAAACAATAATAGTCAAAAACAAGTTTGTGTTATAACAATTGAAATTTTATGTAATTAAACGATTATTCTACATGATTATATAAATTTGTTAAAAAGGTTAGTTACCTATAATAGAATTATATTTCAGTATTTAAATATTTTTTATCTGTTATATTATATATGTATTACAATTTTGTGTAAAAAATTTAAAATATAGAAATCTGTTTACTTATTTCAAACATTATCGAATGATAAAACAAAGTACGTCATTATCTGATTTTATGTATTTATTGACTAAACAGGAATCAATAGACTTATTAAATTTTTTGTATGTAATAGATAGATTTAGACGTATGTATTATCGAATTTTTGTATTATTTTAATGATATGGATCTAATACATTATATTGGTGTCTGGATGGGGAGTCTTGCAGAAACACCTTTGCCTCCATGATCCTAAAGTATACCTTGGCAAGAGGATTCGAATAGTGTCAATCTTAGAGTCATTTCTATAAATTATTTCTGTGAGCCTATTGCTTGTCGCAAGTTACAAGTGACTATCTAATGAAAAAGATAACAGGAAATGTTGATATGTAGCAGACGATTTGTATGCCTGCCTTCGGTGTCTTCGAGAAAGTTTGGTTGGGCAATGCATTGTGTTAGTTGCGGTAAAAAGAGGAATGTACTCTGTAGAATGTAGGCTCCTACCTATCCTCAGCGCTTGGGTGAGCGGCTTTCTACGGCTAGGATAGGACGATCCTCCTCTCTAGTAAATGCTTTTCGTGGGTATGGAGACACTTGTGATTTGTAGTCACACAAAAAGTTATTTCTAGTTCAACAACGAAGGCACTCATGTACGTTAAACATGCCATCTATCTAGCGTATGCCGTAACTCCTAGCTAGTTGACTTCTGGAGGTCAAATTGTGAAAAATTATTTCCTCTAGGTAGTATATCATAAGTTTTGTAGCGAGCGTCAACAGCCTAGTTTCCGTTTTGTTCTATTTGTTCTGTTTCTCGTAATGTGTATTTAACTTAATATACAGAGTCAAATTGTCTAGCAGGGTACAATAGAAGACCAGACATTAGTCTGAGTTGTTAGACAGATCATCATCATCATCATTATCATCATCATTATCATCGTCATCATCATCATCATCATCATCATCATCATCATCATCATCATCATCATCATCAACAACAACAACAACAACAACAACAACAACAACATTATCATCAACTGAGATCTTTGGTCAATGGTGGCACACATCAGCAAATACAAAAAACGAATTGAATCGCTATGAGCTACAATGTCTCGCATAACACTTTGACAATTTGGGTTTGCTTTATAGCTGTAAAATAACTGTACAACAATTTTTAGAGCTGCATAATTGTAATTTCTTTTACAGAGTTTGATGCTTCCACGTAATTTTCTCTGGCAGTTGAATGTCATTGTTTAGCTAAACATGTTGCACTTTGAACCTCCAATTAGCTGTTAGTCTAACAATAACATAGCAATGCGCAACGCAAACAAAGGTCAAAGACGGAAAGAGGACACCCTGTGATCCTATTCTAGCATTGTATTACGAACACAGGTACAAACGTCATCGTAGCAGTAAGTGAAATGGGTCAATATCTTTTAGAGAAAACTAAAATTAGTAGCTTTCAAAGTAATATCCGTAGGTATTACGTTGTCACTGTAGATAACTTAATTAAAATTTAGATGTAGCTCTCTAGATCGTGGGTGTACACGTACACTAATTGCATGAATCGCGGCGATAGTGCAGTAGGAACGTTAACTTTCTTTTTTTAGCGAAATTACACGGACCCATCCAGTATGTACTCCTATACTCTGACGTGGACTCTGTAACTACGGTGGCGCCGTAGTGCACCCCGCAGTCATACAGACACATCATTATTTATATCGTGTTTCAGCGGTATTAGACTGCAGGAAGAAACAACAGGCTATGCTTTCATTTGAAAACTATGGAACGGTGCAGGAAGTTCGAACATAGCCGATCTCACGAGAACGTGTTAGCAGCTAATATTAGCTACGATCTATGTTGCTTGCTTCGTAGGATCGGATACAGTAAAGAGCTAATCGACTCCTTACTCTACAGTTGTAACCACTAAACTGTTCTCAGAACCACTAAATGCTTGCTCAAAACTGTATAAGTAATGTATCGCTGGTTCAGTTGTTTGTGCTACAGTATACCACTGAGCTAAGCTAGGAGCAATTACTCAAAGCGCGAATTTCTTCTTCAATTCTGCAATTCTGTCGGGATCAAGATATCAACGAAAGAAGATTACTGTGACTTGTCAAGTAGGTGCTAATAAATGTTGTAATGGATACATGTGTGTATTGTAAGCACGCAGAGTTTCGTGTGGTCAATCGCGAAATAGAATGTAAAGCTACTGGTTTTTAAAAACTTTTACTTGGTCTGTAGGAGGTGACCGTTTAATGCTATATTTGTTAATGTAGACTTGAAATAATTTGGAATACAAGTATCTCTAAAAAGTAAATTAGCGAATAAGATCGTTTTAGTTGAGAAAATTTCTAGACAAAGGTCAGTCATTCATCGCTGTAGGAGAATTATGCAACAAAAACAGTTCAACACTATATGTTGACTAACCTAGTAAATTCTCTTGAGGACTTGAGTAGTAACTATATAGGATTACAGTGCTTTAATTCTAATTTTTAGAGAGTTGTACAGAACTCAAGCAATAATTTTTCTTGAGTTTTAACAAAACAGTTGCTATTGCTGCTACTAAATGTAATCAATTAATTGTACCCTTACATTATCTAATACAGAATGGGTGCTCGAGGAATATTGCCGAATGAAGTTTACGATGAACTTGTCAAGCATTTACAGGAAGATACATATCGCTCCAAAGACGAAAGACGACGCTCTCATATGCTAAACAAAGTGTACAAGCACATCAATCAGCGTGAATACAAAATGGAGTATGTTGAAGATCCCAGATCTTCTGCAGTCGCTCTGGAGAAAAATTGGTGATTAGTGATACCAACAAAATTGTTCTCATGCAAACGGAAGTTGATCAGCTAATTGGGATGTACTTTAGTCGATCTAAAGGACTTAACGCAAAAAATTCACGGTCTCATTTCCCATCATTTCTCTGGTATCAGTGAGAAGGCAATTCAAGAAAATATTAAGGGGGAAAGAAAAGCGCAATCTGTTCGTCCACAGTTTGTCAACAAATCCCCACTAACACCTGTGATTTCTAGTGGAGTGCAAGAGTGCAACCAGCTAGACCTGGTTGATTTCTCGGACATGCCCATTGAAGTCGATAATGATGGACTGATTTACAAGTATGTTGTGTGTCTTGGACATCTTTAGCAGGTATTATACGGACACGAACGGTTCCAATTAGCTATAGCATATCGTGACGTCTGCTTCTTTTGTTTGTGAGGTTTCTTTTTCTCCGCCCACTTCCGGGAAAAGCTGCGTACCTTGTGGCTCAAGAGTTGTTGGACTTGTACTACGTAATTGGTCCTCCGGCTGTTATACAGACGGATCAAGGAGGCGAGTTTCGTGGGATGGTAGAGCTGTTGGCCTCATCCATGAGAATTAGAATTATACGAAGCCAGCCGTATCATCCAGAATCTCAAGGAAAAGTAATCTTAAAAGCTAGTAACTGTACGTAAATTAAATTACCCAATGTACTTTTTCTTCTGCAGGTAGAAAACGTCAATCAAACTCCAAAGGATCGTATTCGTTTTGATGTTTTAGAAAACGGTACGGAAGGAGTAAATTGGGTCGAACAGCTGCCGGTATACCAGCAACTCTACAATACATCGCCTCACCAAGCTCTCGGTTGGTGCTGGTTTATTAACTAGTAATTTATTACTGAAAATTCTAATATTTTATAATGTCATTTATTACCTGGCAAGAATATCAGTCTTTTCAAATTCTTTTTCGGTAGAGAGAGTAATTCAGTACTACGTGGTCACTTGCCAACGGAAACAAGGGAACAGCAAAGCCAAAATGAGAGCAACCATGTTAGTAAAAAGGTCGCTGAAAACATTGAAGAAGAAGAAACTTCTAGTGAATTTTATTTTCATGACAGCAGGAAAGTACATCACTGCATTGCTACATGGATAGAATCTTGTCGACTTATTCGGGAAGCCGCATTGAAATCGTCCAACAAAGCTGCCGCGAAGATGATCGCGAGAAAACTGGGAGTGAGAATTCCTACGGAATTTTTGTTGGAGATGAAGTACTCGTCAGACTTCCGGATATACGTTCTGGTCGAAGACGCAAACAGAAATTCTTTCGTCTTCTTACTTCTTTACGCGGTCACGTCATCGAGGCAGATCCAAACAGGTATCGCTACCGTGTAGAGTACGACTCTAGCGATGGCCCAATTAACCGCTGGTTTTCCGTAAATGACATTACGTCGCCAACTATGCAAACAGAGAGAGAACGGAACACCTCTCGTGCTAGTAAGTGTCTTATGTATAGCTCGTTTTGTCTAATTCGCAATTATTTATAGGTTATAGTAGTACGAAACAACAGATTGTTCCAGAAATAGCAGAACGTTGTTATTCACTGGACGAAGCCACTGTACACACCGAATCAGCAGCAGCATTGGCAAACGACGAAGGCAATTGCAACGAGTCTTCCCAGTGCGCTAAAAGACAACTGCTTGCCAAGTGACTGTTGATGCTCGTACTCGTGATTCTAAAGTCGAGAAAGCGGTAATCGTAAAAACTGATCTCTATATACTATAAATGTATATAACTGGTGTTTTTTGTCAGGAAAAGGGAAATAGAAACTGGCGATGTTATGGTAACATTTGCATATGATAAATGTCAAATCATTAAATAAGTAAGCAAGTTTGGTTTTTTAAGTTCCTGCTGATGCTCTAAACCATTTGAGTGAGGCTTCCGCCATTATGTCTCGTTTGGCAGTTCTGAATGTGAACAGTGATGCTCACGCGAATCTAGTTGCCGCTTGTAGCCTAATTTCACAAGCAGCAATGTTGCTTAGCAATGCTCAAAGTAACATCACTATCGAGTCTACCAATAAGAGTCCTTTTAGAAAAGGCATGGAAGTTCCATTGGTGTCATCTTTCTTGTCAGTCGGTAAGTTAGTACTAATAATTTATATTTTGCTCTAACCAAAAAACTCTGATAAACGACAGAAACTTTGTCAACCAACGAAGGAATAATCTACAAGCAGACAACCAAAACACACAGATCTGATAACCGATGCTCATGCAACTCAACTTGTAAACGTGTCAGAAGCCCGAAATGCTCTTTTGGAAAGCATAAATTGTGCTGTAAAAAAGATCATAGACTGTGTGCCTTAAAGTCTCACAACAGAACTGCTGCTGATGAATGGTATAGGTTACAAGCTAGCTGTCTTCAAAATAATTGTTATTATTATGGGATTTGATTACAGGGAAGATCATTTGAACAAGCGCACAGCTAATCTCTTGGTAGCAAAGACTACAAAAGAAATTGTTTCTTCTGACCTGGTGAGCATTTACATCAACTTAACACAACTTTGTTCTATTTTAATATATATTAAATGTGGTGTATAGAAACTTCAAAAGTAACCAAATTAATGGAAAACACAAAATTTAGCTCTTCTGGTATAGGCCTACATATACCTAAATAACCGTTTATCAATTATAATTTATAAATTAAATTTTTAGACACTCCAGTTGCTCTACCTGCGCTAAAGATATTGAATTTGAGCTCATGATTCAATTTGTGCAATTTATGTCAGAGAGAGAAGTGCAAGAAGAAAAGGATGCTGAATCTTTGATGACAGAACTTGCGGCAAGTGTAAGCATGCACCAACTAGAGAACACTAGTAGTGGCAATTGCTTATTTGAGTCATTCGCTCTTCTCATCTACGGAAGCAGTTCACTGCACAGGCAGGTCAGAGAGGAGGCAGTTGAGTACATCACAAATAGCTCTGACACTTTCATGGCTGCAGTAGTCGCAATTGAAAACGACGACCATGCAGCACCTGCTCGTGCACAATTCAATCGCTATTTGAGCAATATGTCAAGAGACACACATTGGGGAGATGCTGTTTGTATTGAAGCTCTTGCAATGCGCCACAAATTGCGAGTGTCAGTTTATGTTTCGCCAGCTTCCGTGTAGGTATAGCGTTGTATAGTCGCGTATCCACCTGCATGTAGTCCGCTCTAGCATTCGTGTAAGTACGCTAAGCAGAGCGAACGCTATTCGTACCCTAAATGTTTCCAATACAGCAGCACTAGAGTGCTGTAACACAAACAATCCGTTAGTAGTTACTCACTTGCCTTTCGATCGCTGAAGAAGTACGCATGCCTCATGTATACGTAGAGCGTCAAACAGCGCACATGAAATTATCCGGGATCTTCGTATGTATGACACGGTTTGACGCATGCTCTGTTTTGCACGGGGAAAATGACACGACAAGCCAGACGCCTAGATATCAGCTCTTTGCTGCAGCCTGCTACGTGCACAGAATGGAGAAAACAATTTAAGAACTAAGTTGTATGAAAGTGACCACTGACACGAAGCGCTAGCCGTACGTGAGCATGTGTTTTCACAACAAAGCCCGCGCAATCACACTACACTGACGTCCAAACTTCTTTTGTAGCCTACCTGGATTTCTTCTAGACGTATTTTCCGTCAAGTGGGAAGATGAGTAGTCGTCAAAAAGCATTGGAAGACTTAGCCCGGTAGGGAGAGGACGTTGGCGTGCTGGCATGGAAGTTGTTGCCAAGTTACCGCGGGACTGCATGACTAGCAGGCTGTCATAGAGAACATGCAAAAGCAGATGATTCTTGAGTGCATGTGCATGTACCTAGTTTATATTCATATGACGTGTCCCTGTCTAGAAATATAGATGAAGCAACTCATACGCGACTCTCATGCGACTCTCGTGCGACTTTCATGCGACACTCATGAGGCATTCATGCGACATTCATGCCACTCTCATGCGACACTCATGAGACATTCGTGCGACTCTCATGAGACTTTCATGCGTGCAGTTCATGCGATTCTCATGCGAGAATCTCGCTTTCATGCGTTCCTAATTATGTAAATGAGAAAAAGTTCATGCGACCGTATGACAATCGCATGAGACTCTCACGCGAATCTCATGAAACTTTTATGAGATTTTTACAAGGGTAACTCGCGTTAATGGGGCGTGGTTAATCCCAGCGTCGTCGTGATATCTGGTCTTCCGCAGAATACTAAATTTGGTGGTCTGGTAAACTTAGATACCTAAACCGGGACTGAACTTTAGGACACTTAGACAGTGTTGCCTATTATTTGAACAAACTGAAAATTCCACGTCTATGCTCACTGCCATTAACAAAGTCATTACAACAACAATTCAAATCCAGACTATCTGTCTTGTTTTTTTGTCATTCAAAACCATGACATCGTTCACTCTCTTCTGATTCATTGTTGACCAAAGATAATTCTTGATCCGTCTCAACGTAGAAAAGGATCTCTCACTACTGGCATTTGTGGCAGGCATGACTAGAAGAACCCTCAGTAACACTTCAATTTGCGACAGTACATGGCGACCTTCTCCTAGGCTGAGACAAAGAGACTTCACATCAGAAATAGTACTATTTCCTTGCTGTTTTCCCTGCTCTGATGCAAAATGAGTTTGAAGGATGTCTAGCTATATGCGAAGCAAGTCTTGATCAAAATCATTGCCATATACTTTAATAACTTTCTGAATGTCTGCCTCAATGTCCTTCCCCGATATAGCATTGAGCAATAGATTTTCAAGGGAGCAATAAACTTTGTAGCCCGGTTGGTCAAAACGGTTCTTGATTGAAGAAATGACCCGATCAAATGCAGCATAGTATATTATCCTGTAGTGTTCTTCTACTGTCAACGGAACATAACTCTCACCAGCACCTGATAGATCAAATCATGCAGGTACTTATAGCGTGCGATCTCTGCCAAAACTCCCACAACGCAAACAGACTGCGGTAGTACAACGCAAACAGACTTCGGTTGCACAACGCAAACAGACTGCGGTAGTACAACGCAAACAGACTTCGGTTGCACAACGCAAACAGACTGCGGTAGTACAACGCAAACAGACTTCGGTTGCACAACGCAAACAGACTGCGGTAACACAACGCAAACAGACTTCGGTTGCACAACGCAAACAGACTGCGGTAGTACAACGCAAACAGACTTCGGTTGCACAACGCAAACAGACTGCGGTAACACAACGCAAACAGACGTCTGTGTAGCACAACGCAAACAGACGTCGGTTGCACAACGCAAACAGACTTCAGAAGCACAACGCAAACAGACGTCTGTGTAGCACAGCGCAAACAGACGTCGATAACATGCACAACGCAAACAGAAGTCGATAGCACAACGCAAACAGTAGTAGTTGCTGAAGTTCATTTCTTTTGCCCGGTCATTGCGTATTTGTGATAAAATGATAGTGACGCATAGTCACTCTAGAGAACAAGTCTAGAAACATTTGAGAAAATGATGGGTATGTAGGGATGGGTATGTGAGTGAGGCGCTACATAGCCTGGCTGACAAAAGTGAAATGTGACGCGTTTCCTAGACGACCTAAATTCTGAGACTAGTGTCAGCGTTAGTAGTCTGGCTACAATTCGGACCGTTTACATTCTAGTGTTAGGTGGCCGGTTCTGAGATTTTTTACTGAGTTATAAGAAATCTGGATAGGACGCGTTTGGATACTTTGAATGGGCGGCCATTTTAGGTTCTTCGCATCCATGATAGATTGGGAAGGCCCGCACTCTCTGATAGATTGGGTGACCACAGCCATGTCGACATGGCAAACATGACATCACCTGTTGATGGTCAAAGCAGCAGGATGTACGCATTGACCCTCTAGCAGACAATGATTCATTTGGCATCGATATCTATTTGACAATGAAGGATATTGCCTTATCTCAAATAAGAGATCTTTGAATAGAATTTTGCTTAGTATTGAGTTGTCATGAAATTTGACTAGCAAATGATTTTCCCTACCCTGCGACTCTGTAAACTTACGCTGTATCCTGCAGAGTTAACTAGTCTTCTTTACCACCAATAACTTGCATGTGCAATCAACTCTTCTCTGTATGGGTACACACTAGACTCAGGTGGTGTCTACTAGAGGCCGAACGGAAGCTCAACGTTGTCCACAGTGTACTGCAAGGTCTGCAGGCTCTAGAGCATGCGTATGAGTAAGCAACTGCATGCGTGTTGTTTGCGTTGTGCAACCGACGTCTGTTTGCGTTGTGCTACACAGACGTCTTTTTGTGTTGTACTAGCGCAGTCTGTTTGCGTTGTGCAACCGAAGTCTGTTTGCGCTGTACTAGCGCAGTCTGTTTGCGTTGTGCTACCGAAGTCTGTTTGGCGTTGTACGTGCAACCGACGTCTGTTTGCGTTGTGCTACCGACGTCTGTTTGCGTTGTGGGAGTTTTGGCAGAGATCGCACGCCATAGGTACTCTTCTTTTCCAGGGTAGAGCTGGCTCGTCTACGTCTACAGTTTCACTGTGCTTGACCACTTTGTCCCAGAATTTGGTAAATGCTGTGTCAGTCCTGTGCTTCAGCATGGTGTCCAACGTCAGCTCAGCTGCAGCTTGACCTTCTGCAGCTGAAATCTTCTTACTTTGCAGGACACAACTAAGGTTTTCTGCCATATCTAATACACTCTCACCAAGCATGACTCCAAACAAGAAAGAAAACTTTTCCATTTGAGACCTAATTCCGTTAACTCTGGCAGACATTTCCATGTCATGTTTAGCAAAGTCTGCAAATGTACTTAAGCTCTGTTGCAAGACTGAGTAGTTTTGCCTGACACTACTCAGAGACTTTGACCGTACAGTCCACCTAGTTGAACATAAGGTTCTGAAGCCAGAATCATTAGGTGCCAGTTCTTCCTTTAATCTCAGAAATTCGGCCTTGCGTTTTGCTGAATACTTCAGCAATTTTGATAATTCAAATGTGGTGTCTACTGCATCTTTCACAATATTCAGTTCATGAACAGTTTCTTGGCAGGCTAGGTTTAATGAGTGACCATAGCAATGTGTGTATATGGCACGTCTTTCTAAACAAGATATTTGAGTTGCTACACCATTTCTTTGCCCTTTCATGACAGCTGCTCCATCATAGCATTGTCCCCGACAAAGCTCTATTGAAAGATTCAGCGGGTAACAGGACATCCTGAATGATTGCAACCATTGAGTCTGCAGTCAGGCTTGCTGTGCTGTAAAGACCAACGAAATCTTCATGGACATCAAGTCTATCATCAACCCAGTGGAGAACGAAAACAACCTGTTCTGTGGTGCTGATATCTGTAGCTTCATCCACCATAATGGTAAACACTGATGATCTAATGTCAGATACAATGTCTGTCAGAACACGTTGACCCATAACTCTTACCACCTCATTTTGCACATCTTTGGAAGTGTTCTTATCTGTCTTCTTTGTCCAAGTTGCCAAAGTTGCATCTTCTTTGCTGAGAAGCTTGATGAGTTGGTTAAAATTACCGTCCAGTTTATACGAACCATCACCACGTAGTGGCAATCCTTGTCTTGCTAGAAACTGAACAGTACCAAATATTTTTTAAGGCACTTGCACTACTGGCCCGCACGCTCGTAAATCGACGTAAATAGCACGTAAATCGAATTTACGATCGTCGTATTGAAACCGTAAATTACGCCGATGGTGCTCGTAAATAGGCGTATTCATTCGTAAATAGACGTATTTGTTCGTAAATGGCCACTTTACGTTTATTTACGGTCATTTACGTTGCAACTACGAGTCATTTACGTTGCAATTACGCGTCATTTACGTTGCAATTACGAGTCATTTACGTTGCAATTACGCGTCATTTACGTTGCAATTACGCGTCATTTACGTTGCAACTACGCGTCATTTACGTTGTAATTACGAGTCATTTACGTTGCAATTGCGAGTTATTTATGTTTGTTTTACGTAGGGTTTACGACTCCATTTACTCTAACTTACGTCAATTTACGTTGTGAAAACGGTTCATATACTGGGCATTTACGTAAAATTTACATCTAATTACGGCCTAATTACTTTTCAATTACGGTCATATACGTAGCAGTTACGTAGAATTTACAACTGAGTTTCCGTATATATGCATGCAGTAACGCGAGAGTGCAAATTGCCACACCGATATGCAAATTTCCTTTATTATCAAAATAATTATGTTAATTACAAAATGATATAATACAAATTACAAAATCACAAGATAAATTAGTTGACAGTTTTTTTGATTCCAAATAATTTTTTCCTGCTGAATGAAGAGATCAATGATAATGTCATGAACGTACACATGTAGATAATGCTAATACATTTAGTTCCCTTGATGGCAGTTGTCTTCTTCTGCTTCCAGGTAGAATCGTCTTCCCATCGATAATTTGAATTATTTCAATCAAAAAAGAGTCTGTATCAAAAAAGATGTCTAATTGTAAGTCAGAGTATCTATATATAGCTATTTTTAGAATACCTGTCGTTTAGCTAGAAGTCCCAGCGTCACGGGGCAGCCCATGGTCATGATTGTTCAAAAGCATGCACCTGTTGCTTGGAAGTGGGTACGCTACCTGCAGCTGTCACTAGCCCTGCAGCTTGGAAATCTATTTCACCTGTTACCACAAATTGAATTTAAATATTGTGATAATGAACTACAATTGTCACGTGCACGACAAATACGTAGTTCCGAGCTTGCAATTGACGACAGCTGCAGGTTTCCCAAACCTTCATCACCGACTGCCTGTTCATGATCAAGAGGTGAATGTTGTGATGAGTACTGCGTTGGTAACGTGGCGCGACATACGGATCTGGAATTCCTAGAATGACGAGGCCGTCGCGATCGTCTAGATGCACACGGGACAAAATTTATCCCAAAAATGCATACAACAGTGCAAAACGATAAACACTTACGCTGTGTTACATTCATGGCGTTTTATGCGCTGCCGAATGTCTTGCATAATACCAACTCTACAGTAGACTTTGACCACAGGCCTGTCAACATATTTATGCCTACTACATCACCAAAAACTTATCATGTTGACATTACTTTTTGAATCGAAGTTTAGCTCATAGAAGCCTTTTTTGTACGTCTCCTCTAGAAAAGGTCTTGCCAATACTATAGGCAGCTAATCGAATTTCGGTCTAGAGAATGCACGATGTAGTCCACTTAGATCAATTTTAGTCAGTCATACACTTCATAATTAGATAGCTAGATTCTTACTTGCTTACCGTGTATTGCAACCGGTCTTTGTTGCCTTTCACCAGTTCTAGCGAACCATCCATTCTTGGCACGAAGTGTCTAATGACAGCTCAACCCCTATCAACCACAATTGTACACTGCGTAGACCCTCCCATAGGCGGCACCTTCAGTTCACACAGATTGACGGCTCCGTCAAACCTTTGGTCTCTAGCCTTGTGTAGTACTCTGTATACGGCTTACACACATTTGCATGTACTGAACGGCGGTATTATTCTTAATTAATTAATAAAGATGCATGTTCAAGAGCTCCTATACTAATGTCAAATGATGGAGTGTAATCACACAGTGCACGTGTCATTATGACCTAGCGATGTTGCGTAAATCAACGTATCTAAATAAGACGTAAATAGACGTAAAATACGAAGACACGTAAATCTTTCGTAATTTACGATCTTCGTAATTTACGTCGCAAAGAGCATGCGCAAAGCTACACTTCAGACGTAACATACGACCCAGGATCGTAAATTACGAAAAAATTACGTGACTTCGTATTTTACGTCGATTTACGTGCTATTTACGTCGATTTACGAGCGTGCGGGCCAGTAGTGTTGCGACTATTCACCTTCTCTTCGCTCGCCCTTGAACTTAGAATTTTGCCACATCCTGTGTCCTTGCAGGAAGAATAATGACGTTTTCGATGGACTCTTTGTGACATGATGAACTCTTGTGGTTTCTAAATGCAGAAATTGCGTCCTTCCAGTTCTGGTAGCCCCTGCTCACGAAAGCGCTATCAGCCCAATACGAGCCTCTCACCTTCTTCTGTTTGACAGCTGTGATGCACAGATCGCAGAAAACACGACTTGTCTGTTAATCCCAGTGTAGCCACTTCCACTCCTGAAACCACGCTGGGTGAAATGAGCGGTAAATGACATCTTTTTTCCACTGAAGCTCACTTTAGGAAACGTGGTGTCTGTCGTTTGGTGTGGTATCTCTCCAATCTCCGGACACGATAAAGGATTAGCAAGTAGCCTCGAGAGAGACATAGCTACCAAGACACGGGGCGAACACGGGATACACACGTGCCAAGTAGAGCTCATGTCCAGGACATAGTTTAGGCACGCCAGTTTGTGGTAAGGTCGTGGAATCCGAGGCCAGCAATGGCAGCGCACTTCACTATTCAATAGCAACAGAGTAAATTGTAAATTTTCACAGTGACGTCATTTGCCAAATGGTGGTCCGACTTTTGCCGGACCTGCCGGATCGGTTTCGCAGGCCCTGAACGTAAACGCTTAAAGTTACGTTTGAGCAGCTGACGGCCTGGCATGCGCGCAGTGCAGTACACCCAGTTGCTGATGTAAAGGAGTGTTCATATCGACATCTGGACTTGCAGTACGTGGCTGTATGCCAACACAGCGTCACGCTAGTTTTGCATAGCCAGACCCTTATTCCGCCCTCATGCCGCGCGGGAATGTTCAGGGCGGGGTTAAGTTCTGTCACACAGCTAATTATGATAAAAATGGGTATGTGGTAGGTGAATGTATTTAGCCTCTACATTTTTTCATCCGTCATATATATGTATTGTATTCAGCTGATGATTCAGTGGAGACATTCCCTGTATCACATGACGACTTCGATCTTCATCCAGCAAGCCAAGAGCAATGGCGTTTTTGTAGAACTGAGGAGGCTGGAAAAATGATTGCTTGTGACAAAAAAAGCTGTCCCATTGGATGGTTCCAAATTTGGTGTCTCTAGATCAGCTGTGTCCTACGAGGAAAGTGGTTATGTCCTGACTGCAGAAGAAACTCAAAAAAGAAAGCGCACCGTTTAGTAGCTACAATAGGGCAATGTTGGCTGCTAATCTCTGCATTGGTTTCTGCTTCTAATCCTATAGCCTCAATACAAAGGGAGTTGTTTGGTGGTTGTGGTTGTCTTAGCTGTAAACCATGCACTACAACACTATAGGACATACAGGGATCAATATGATGGCCAACAAAAATGCCAATTGGCTGGTATCAGTAGACCACAGCCTGGCAAAATACTGATACCACAGCCTGACATTTTGCCCACCCAAACAGGACACAACACACATGTGCATGTACATGCAATGATTGGCATGTTGTTGCAATTGGTTATACTAGAAACATCTGTTTATGTTGAAGTGGCACCAGATGACTGTTGTCATCTTGTGTGCACTCAAAATGTGAAAACCACAGGTAGATTAGGATCTAATCTGAAGTAAGCAAGTAGTTTTAGATAGCGTGTCCAATCCTAAAACAGGAAAACTGTTTCTAATTAATAGGCCTTCAGTCAGTGCTTAATTTGTCACCAGACACATCAGTAAATGTCACAGACTGCGGCAGTGAGTGCATGAGTGCATGGATTGAATGAAAATCATGAATGTCTTGCAAATCGCGTGTTTGGGTGTCTAATTACTGCATGTGTCTCATTACTGCATGTGAAAGCTAGCACCTTCTAATGTTATAATTACATGTGGAAGTATAACAAAGATTAATCCTTTACTACATTCCCTTTGAACACCAAGAGATGCTGTTTTGACATTTCTTCTTAGCTACATGACATAGGACCTTCCATTGCCAAAATATTCTCAATGTAGCAGATTTTTTACTTAGATTTTTCAAGGTTTCAGTAACAGATATCTATTTCACACCTTGTTGTGGTTAGGCTGCCCTTTAGAACAGTTTTCATGATTGACATTGAAAGTACAGGGAAAGTACAGTAGGTATACACGCACTTCTGGTGTTTACATTTGTGTGACTGTGAATTGAGTACGAGTCTGCAAGTAGATCTAGTCGCTGCTCAGTTGTATCCATCTGATTCTCCATTAACTCACCGACCATTTCAGGTTGCAGGAGATGGCATCACTGGCATTGACTGGGTGCACTGAAGGTGAGCACGTCACAAAAGCAAGTAGCTCAGAAACTACTACACAGTGCCATCTCTATTGCTTCTTCCATTGTCGCAAAGACAAAATTCTGTGCCAGTAATATGAAAACATCTAGCTAGTCTGCTAGTTGGCTCCATGTTACATGATGATACTTTGAGCACGTTTACTTCTACAATGGATTGTGGCAGTTATACATTAGAAGAGAGCCTGTCGAGAGCGTTGGTGGAGGAAGGGAAGAAGACATTGCTAGATGGTAGATGATGGGGTATCCACTCTATCTGGGCACTTGCAAATGCCCTGAAAAGTCACGCATTAGAGGTCAGATCTTGGTCTTGCCTATCAAACAGGTGAGGCAGGGAAGCAATTTGTCCATTACATAGCTGAAAGTCAACGACACTTCCAGCTTAAATGTAGGTTGTCTCCTTTCTACAGTAGGGCTTAAAAAGTAATAAAGATATTGGCTCTTCATAATGTATCACTTACTTGTTACGTATCATACTATGTTGCGTGAGACAAAAATCTCACACTACTGAGCAATCTGTGTCAATTGCTTAGTTAGTATGCTATACAGCTTTTAAAATTGTTAATTGAACGTTTAAGTACGGTATATAAATTCTTTTTTGGCCCATAACTTTCAGCTACTGGTCAATACAAGCAGACGCATAAATAGTTACTGATGTCTTACACTGAATCAGAATGGCCGATTAAGTTTACCAATGGCTGGTCAAAATTAAATTTGATCTGACATTTGTCTGGCTCATGAGAAAAAATTATCAAACAAATTCACTCAAACGACACAACAGATTCACAGCAGTTACAGAGGGTAGTGTAACGTCCTTGGTTACGTGCAGCAACAACTCAACGATATGTATTGGTTACCAGACAGAGCGAACTAAGAACACAAGCTGGCGCGTCTACTCTACACTAAATCGAGTCTGCGCGTATGCCGTAACGCGCGCTACATGTACACTACGACATACATTACATCTCTCTTCCTTTACTAGAGTTGTACAGTCACAGGTCCAGCTTCTTAGGCTTTCGGATATTTCTGCCAGAACGAGTCACTTGCGGGTTGGCGGTCACTGGAGTTGTATTTCGGTCAGAGCTCTCCTCCATTTCGCTGACTGCTGCTTTGGGTGTATCCGGTAGAGGTGAGGCTATATTGTCCGAGTTTAGACTGTTGTATCCGGTTGTAAAATCGAGCCTGGACGTGTCATTGACAAGAGAACTGGCTTCTGGGTACGGTCGAAGATGTCTTCGATTCCGTCTGTACTTTCTTCCACTCTTCGGACATTCTACAACAAAAGATCGTGGTGACTTGTGTTGTTGGTCGACCTTGGCTGGGAGCCAAGCATTTGATTCCGGCAGTGGTGCCATCCTTACTGCGTCTTCGGGTCGTAGAGATGGTAATGGTTTCACTCCTGGTCTGGAATCATAGTATTGCTTTTGTTTCATCTTCTCCATCTGGAAGTGTCTCTGAACAGACTCTCTGTTGTAGGAGGTATGTTCTAGTAGCTTTCTGGATGAGGGAAGTGTGTTACGAGGACGTCTTCCCATGAGCAGTTGAGCAGGTGACAGGTTGATGCCTTCTAACGGGGTTGTTCTATAGTCCAAAAGGGCTTTCTGCTTGTCTTTGACTTTCTTCCAGAGGCGTTTCACTGTCTGTATTCCTCTCTCCGCCTCACCATTGCTCTGCGGGAAGTGAGGACTGCTAGTTATGTGGTCGACACCGTATTCCTTGCAGAATTGTTGGAAGTCTGATGAGCTGAATTGCGGACCATTGTCACTCCTGCATTTCTCTGGAATGCCGTGTCTACAAAACTGGTTCTTCAGCGCTTGGATTGTAGAGGACGTGGTCTGGTCTTGCAGCTCATCCACTTCAATGAATTTTGAGTAGTAATCTACCAGTATGAGATAGTGTTTGGACTCAAAATGGAAAAGGTCAATTCCCACTTCAATAAATGGCAGGTCTGGGACTGGTGTTGGCATGAGAGGTTCTGGTAGTAGTCTGTTTTGGTACTCCGCGCAGCGGTCACATCTCCGTACAGTGTCTTCTATCTGGGCGTTCATGGCTGGCCAGTACATTACCTCTCTGGCGCGTTGTTTGCATTTCACTACTCCAAGGTGTGACTCATGAAGTAGTTTCAACATTTGGGAACGAAGGCTCGGCGGGATTACTATCCTTGTACCCTTGAAGATGATGCCATCTTGTACTACTAATTGGTCTCGTGAGTCCCAGTACGGCCGTGCTGTAATGTGGACGTCCTCCCGCCGTTCTGGCCAGCCTGAAAGGATAACAAAGTGGAGGTTCTTCAGTTCTGTAGACGTCGCTTGTTGGATCTCCGAATGTTTGGTACCCGTGATTGGCACAAATTTGAGTGTGTTGATGTATTCGAGGTCGTCATTGTTTCCGGGATCTTCACCTGGGATGTAAGCTCTCGAGAGGGTGTCTGCTAGTTGCATGTCTTTCCCTTTTCGGTAGGTGACAGTCAAGTCATACCATTGAAGCTTGAGCATCATCCTCTGCAGTCTCATTGGTGCCGACAGTATGGGCTTCAGGAAAATGCTTTCCAGAGGTTTGTGATCATTGTATACTTGTACGTGTCTTCCGAAGACATAGTGATGAAACTTTGTGGTTGCATGGACAATCGAGAGCATTTCCTTCTCAATTTGAGCATACCTCGACTCAGTAGCCGTCATTGATCTTGATGAGTAAGCTACTGGCCTGCCGTCTTGGAGTAATACCGCCCCTACGCCTGTGCTGCTCGCATCGCATTGTATCTCTACTGCTTTCCGAGTATCATAGTAAGCTAACACTGGTGCATGGGTACACAGCTCCTTCAGCTTCTGAAAGCTTGCTTTGTGTTCATGTTGCCATTCGAACTTCACATCTGTCTTCAGAAGTAATCTCAGCGGCTTGTCCACGTCGCTTAGGTTTGGAATGAATTTTGCCAAGTAAGTGACGAAGCCTAGAAACCTTTTGACGTCACTTTGATCCTGGGGATCCGGCATCTCCGCTACTGCCTTTATCTTTTCTGGATCTGGCTTTAGCCCTTCGGCTGTGATGAGATGTCCGATGTATCGAACTGATGGTTGTCGTATGTGACATTTCTCGTAGTTGAGGCGTAAATTGTAGCTGGTGGCTCGTTCAATTACTTGGTGGAGTATCTGGTCATGATGTTTCATATCCCGGCCAGCTATCAATATGTCATCCATGATGGCGGTTGCCCCTTCGATACCTTCCAGCATCTGGTCCATGATTCTCTGGTAAATTTCGGGAGCACACTTTAGTCCAAAAGGCAGACGTAGCCACCGGTACCTCCCCATGGGGGTGTTGAATGTAGTTAGCATTGATGACTCGTGGTCCAATTTGATTTGCAGGAATCCAGACTTCGCGTCTAGGACTGAGAAGACCTTTGCGCTTGGAATGTTGCTGACGATTTCCTCAATTGTCTTCATGGGATGATGTTCCCGCCTAATTGCCTTGTTTAGGTCTCGAGGATCGATACAGATCCTCACTTTGTCCTTCCTGAGGGACACTACCATGGAGCTAACCCACTCTGTGGGTTCCTCTACTCTGGTGATAAAGCCATCGTTCTCCATTTCTTTCAATTTCTCTATGACCTTGTCCCGTAGCATGACAGGTTGTCTTCTTGTTGGATGCACTACTCCTTTGGCACTGGGGTCGATTTTGATGGTGTAGGTGCCGGGCAACGTTCCAGTTACATTTGCCAAGTCGGGGAAATCCTGAAATTCGTGTGGAAGTTGTGTCTGTGTTTCCACGCGCGTGTTCACTTTGCTCACTCTCTGTATGAGGCCTAGCTGTTCTGCTAGATCGCCTGATATGATGTTGTCTTGCTCTAGGTCAACTATTTCGAAGTCAGTTTCCAGGTCAATGCTATTGTATCTGATGGGAATTGTTGCCACGCCAAGGGAGTTGATCTTGTGGTTGCTGTAAGAGTAGAGATTTATCCGTGACCTCCTCAGGACACCCTTATTGCGTAGTTTCTTGTATTTGCTGGCAACTATGACATTACACTTTGCTCCAGTGTCAATACGGAACGTTTTGGTGCTTCTTCCTACTTCCAGTCGTACTAACCATCTGTCTTGCTTGGCTCGATGTGAGGGTTCCACAGCGTTTATGTAGGATCTGTCTTCCTCGTCCTCTGTAGAGTCGCTGTCTTGTGCTGTATAGCTGACCTCTGGACTCCGAGGCTCCATTGCGTAGACCCTGTTGGTCTTTCTAGCTCGACATACGGTCTGCCAGTGGTTTCTCTTCTTGCAGTATGTGCAGGTTGATCCTAGTGCTGGGCATTTTCCTCTTGTCTTTTTGTGTGTCTGGTCATTGCCGCATCTGCCACATGTGTGCAAATTCTGCGGTTTGTCGCGTGCCTGCTGTTCAACAGCTGGATAGAGTTGTGCTTTCTTTGGCTTGTAGATCGCCTTCTGTGGTTTGACAGCGGCTATTCCAGAGTCTTCGCCTCTCATTTCTCGCAGTTGCTGTTGTGACAGCTCGAACTGTCGAGCTATTTGTATGGACTTGGTAAGTGTAAGTTCTTGACCCTCATAGAGTAGGCGTTCCTGTACTTTCTTGTGACGTGAGCCATTGATGATGCCGTCGATTAGGATGTCTTCTGTGTCGTGGAACTGACAGTCCATGGCTAGAAGGCGTAGGTCTTTGTGGAACGTGTCGAAACTCTCGTCCTCCTTTTGTACGCGTTGGTGAAATCGGAAGCGTGATACTCTCTTGTTCTTCCTAGGGCTTACGTACTCCTCGTACTTCCCTAGAACCTTTCCGGGGTCCTCCTTTTCTCCTTCAGCCCAGCTGAAGGTCTTGTGCAGTTCTCTGCCTTGTTGACCGACCCACATTCCTAGCCACCCGGCTCTTTCCGCGTTCGTGGCTTTGCTAAGAGGGCCAGCGAAGACAAACGACACGTGTTCCTTGAAGCGTTTGAACTCTTGGTATGTGTCTGTGGCATTCCAGTCCATGGATGGATGATCGAACGTGAATCCTCCTGTTGACATCGTTTTCACTGTGTATCCGAGCGTTTGATAGGTCCTATCCCGCCTGACACCATGTAACGTCCTTGGTTACGTGCAGCAACAACTCAACGATATGTATTGGTTACCAGACAGAGCGAACTAAGAACACAAGCTGGCGCGTCTACTCTACACTAAATCGAGTCTGCGCGTATGCCGTAACGCGCGCTACATGTACACTACGACATACATTACAGGTAGAACACACTTTAACAAATTCTATCAGTCATACTCAATTCGTCTTCTGCGTTGGACATGAGTAAAGTAATAGGTAAAGTTTCCTGTAGAATTGTATACTTTTGCTTCAGTAGTCGAATTACTCTTTCCACATGTATGCGGACTCGAGCAATTTTGCGAGAGCAATCCACTTCCAGGTTACTGAGTTGTTTCTTGCTCTTTGTGAGGGGAGGCATCTTAAGGTGTGATGTTCTTACAATAAGGCTTTATATCATACCTATGGTAGGTGTTTCCTGTCTCAGATGTGGATGATGCTTTTTGTATTGCTATCTTGAACTTTAGAGGGTAGTTGTACCAGATTTTGTTGCGTTGGCTAGAGGGTGTAACCAGAATAGAGACTGTCTTGGGGACGGTTTGCATATTGCTGTTAAGTTTTTCTTGATTTGTTTATCTGTTAGCAAGGGTTGGGAGCTTGTAGACGTACTCAATACATGGTTAATTTATCATGGCTTTATAGTGGCATGCAGTTGTTGGTTCACTGACCTATGATTTGTGATATTTGTAGGTTGGCCATATGTTTGTCAATGTTTTGGTTGTTGTCTAATAACTATTGCATGAAATCAGTAACAATTGTATTTGGAAGGTTATTTGTTGCAAATGCACATACAAGAAAGTGGATTGTAGTTTTGTTTTGGTTGCAGTCTTTGTGTTACGGTTTTTGAAAGATGTTTATGTTTTGGTGTTTTCAGAGCAACCAGTTTCAGTTATGTCTGGTTGTTTATATGACATCATACAGAAATTGAGTTCTTCGTAGTTTACGGCAATATTTGTCTGCTCATGTTGCATGAGTCATTAAGACTGTGGGTCTCAGAAGAACTTAACATTGCAACAGGTAGTCAGTTACAATGTGTTTATATTTGATTTGTAGCCAAAGTCAGTAAATGTACTAAGATACTTGTGTGTATTCTATGTGAGTGTGTTTTGTGGTTATGTGTAATTTGGTGTTTATATTACTGTACTTTGTAAGATTTGTGTTTTGGCTTTCATAGATCTGGCAAGAACACTTGGCTGAGAATTCTATCACATTTACTAACTCTTTCAAAATGAAGATGTCAATTATTGTTGGTGTATCACAGATGTTGTTTGGAATTATCCTCAGTCTCACTAATCATTTGTATGATATTGTTGTGATTTTGCTTTGGTATTGTTGAATGTAACTAACATCTTGTGATATTGATGACTTTATGTAATTGCTGAGAGGCTAAACGTAATACAAGAAGGGGTCAGTTATGACAGTTTTTGTAGTTATACCATGTTTTCAGGCTTGGTTGTGGCTGAAATGATAGCAGTTTTAGAACGATTGCAAATTGACTTTGACCATTGAGTTCATGAATTTTGTTGTCCCGAATTTAGGTAAATGAGTGCATGATTGTTTATGAGTACCCTACTGCTTCCAATGTTTTTAAGGCTGTCTTTTTAAGGCTCCAAAATTTTTGAGTTTTTAAATCAGAAATTTGAGGTCTTGATGTGCAATATTAGTCATTTTTGATTGGATTATTTAGTTAACTATTCTATCAAGTTGATTTAATTCTCTAAACAGTTTAGGCAGTCTCTACACCTACGTCTTGATTTTCTGGCCAATCTTCAGCATCAAACACAACACCAGAAAATACAGATCCTTTTTATGATGCTTTAGAGACAGTTTGATTTAAAAACGGAAGCCATAGTTGAGAAGAGAAGTTGTTGTTCACTCTTTTGATGAGTTGCCATCTTGATGCAGACTTCTGTTTGGTGGCCATTTTTTGACAATGTTTTGTGCACACACGCAAAGGCAAAAGCTCGGGCATACGGCAATATTTGACGCCTAAAAATATTTTTTTATTATTCTATAATTTTTTGGATAATTTTGTCAAAGAGAATATTGCTAAAAAAAACATTGGAAGCAGTAGGGTATGCACAGTAGTCAGCCTAGACTTTGGTATTTACTATTATGGCAAGGTTTAAGGATTCTCTTGGTGATCATAGCTTTGTCTAGAACTTATTTGACACTGCCAGTTGTTATGCAATATCTTGTGTTTGCTGTCCTTGATTTACGACTAGCTTGATTAGGAGGCAAAGGCAGGTTTGGTGGTCTCGTTGTGGTGTGAGTCAAGAGAAAATTTGATTGCACTGGCTAGCATGTGTTAGCATTATCTGTAGAAGCTTTAGAAACTGGTGTAGAAGTCTGTGGAAGCTTTTAGAAACTGGTGTAGAAGCAAGTGGAAATGATGTCTGTGAAGATTCTTGTCAATTTTTTTTTTAATTTTTGGCATACAGAAGTTTGTGAATACTGTATAAAGTGTTATTTTTGGTGTCATTTTGTTTCGACAAATTTGGTGTGACTTTTCTTCACCTAAATTAAGATAACCTAAACATTCTAATACTGTACTCCACTGCAGAAGGCGCTAATAGAATGGAAGCAACCCGGATACTTCACGAACTCCCAGAAGTTTTGCATGTAGCGATGAGAATCGCCTTCTTGGAGAAACAATAAGCCTCCCTAGAGCAACCACAAACGCGAGAGCCAAGGTGTACTTTGTTCATGATAGTATACATATTGGGCAAGTGGTACTAGATCTCACTTAACGCCCAAAATCTCTTCTACTTCTGCCACACCAAATCTGTGCCTCGTCTTACCGAAATTAGGTTAGATCAAAAGGTATTTGCTTTTGAAATACCGAAATTTTATGACACCAAAAATAACTCGTTATACAGTATAAAGCACAAATTGACTGTTTGGTAGTATGGTCTCTGACTATGTTCCAGAAATTAATACTGGCTACTGGAATGTGTTGACTTGTTCTGCTCGTCTGTTGTTGGGAGGCTGTGGAATTTTTTCAATCTCAGGGTTCTTGCTACAGCGTGGCAGCGTGGCGCTGCACCCCACTCGAGTCTAAATAAAGTACAGCTAAGGATTGTTTGAGAATTCCACCGCTGAAAAACACGTACGATACCTACTATTACTTAGTAAAAGTGACAATAGCCACAAATCTAGGCTCGTACAAAATAACGCGGGATGATAGCTTCGTTCCAAACGTACGCACAAGTGTTGATTACAGTTCCTTATGCGTTGCCTCTGATTGTAGTCCAGGATGCCCTTCCAGTGACACCTCTTGTCCCGGAAGTAGCACTTAGAATCTACTCTAGACTAGTCATGGCTTAAGATAGATGCGCAATCCGTGTTGTCGGCGACGCCTGGCACCTCTTCATACCTTCTTTCATAGTCCGAGTTTTGGATACCATTACGATATTAACGGATTGCTCTGGTTTCCACCCATGTCCGGGTCACGTGCAACAAGAAAACGATTAAGAAAGCGCTCTGCAGTTCCACAGCAAGCTACTTCAAGATGGTAAACGGTAAATGGGAAATGTGTGGATAAAAACATAACACACTTGTCGTTTTCGAAATGTCAAGTACGAGTAGCGAAACTGCCGTGATGGACAAGAATGTGGTTTACCCTAATATGTTCCCTTGTTCTGACACCACTTGAAATCGTGGCACGATTTCAATTTTGCATGGGTGTGTCTTTGCGTGCACGGTAAATCGTGCGCAGGCACCTTTAACATTTTTCCACATTTCAGGACGGTCATTCTTACTGTTTTCTTCACCTCCAAATGCTGTCCGTTGCATTTGTGGTCAAGTATTGGATAAGTTTGGTGATCTTCTTGGTTGCCAGAAGATTTCTTTACGTTCTAGACGTCATGATGCTTTGAGAGATGTCATTTTTCAAGCTTTGCTAGTACATGATAAAGGAACCCGACGCGAACAAAGATCTTCTTCAGAGTACTATAGTCGACCTGGTGATGTCTATCATCCAAACTTTTTGTTTGGCCGTCCGGCGTATTTTGATGTAACCGTGTGTAATTCGTTCCAGCAAAGATTTGTGTCGCATTCAGCAAGCAACGTCGGTTTTGCGTCCTTAGAAGGACAAATTTCAAAGTGTAAGAAGTACCACACCGAGTGTTTTCATTTGGTGCTCTTTCTTTCCACTTGCAGTTGAATCATTTGGGACATGGTCAAATGTCAGCTTGAATACATTAAAAGACTATAGCATCTAAAACTGTTTCTGTTAATTCTATTTCTTTTGGTCAGTCTTTAAATAATTTGTTGCAGCAATTGTCAGTTAAGTTGTGGTCATATAATGCACACATGATTCTAAGTAGATTGTTGTTAGACAATAATAACAGTAATTTTAGTTTATGGGATTTGCCTGTATCGTAGATTGGTTGTATTAATATATATATATATATATATATATATATATATATATATATATATATATATATATATATATATATATATATATGGTGTAAGATATATTTATTACATATATGAACGTTCCCCACCTCAACATCCCCAACAACTCAAGTATGCATGTCTCAACTATGTACATTCTCTATCTCTATATTCAAACATTGTAAAACCAATCTAGCATTATGTGACCATAATTTCACAGATAATTGTTGTAATAAGTTGTTTAAAGACTTTGAAAACGTCATGTGACTCACTGCAGAAATTCTTGAAGCTATAGAGCGTAGGATCTTGAGACTGTAGGGTATCCAGAGACTGAGAGTTTCCACAGCAAGCGGATAAAATATACCACCAGCTGCTGTAACTCTATCAGCGTGAAGAAAGTCTTTGCAAGCTTCTGCATTAATGGCAGCTGTAATAATCAATGAAGGCTGCAGGCTGTTAGCTATTGTTACATCGAAGAAGCCGGGGCGATCCAGAAGAAAATCAGGATGATACGTATCCCCAGGACGACTGTTGTCAAAGCCAGAACAACGTTTCTTTTTCACATGCTTGTTGTCCGTTAGAAGAGCTTGGTAAATCACTTTGCAAGGGCATCGTGGCATTTGATCCGGAGAGGACGGCGACCGCAGCTAACCAAATGATTGCCAAATGGGTCAAGAACTTGACCACAAACACATTTCAATGACGATGGTGGGAACGGAAATAGAGGGATTCCTAGCCAAATCCGTATTGCAATCACGAATTCATGTTGTGACATGGTGAGTTCTAGGTTTGGGTTTGGTGATGCTCGCAACCAAGCACCGGTATGAGTAGTGGCAATGGTGTTTACTCTTGCTCTATCCCGAAGACTAATAACCTCTTTGAAGAATGAGGTTAAAATGGAGTTGATAATAGATCTAATGTCGCATTGTGATGATGTACTGAGATTACATGACGGAGGACGATCACCGAGTTGTTTGAGTAGACGAGCGTGTGCTTCATCTTCCCCATCTTGGACTCTGACTCTAACTGGACCTGATTCATTGTGGATGTTGACATGTTAGACTGACTTAAAATAACTGCATCAAATGTCTAACAGAGTTGCAGCTACCTACAAGCTGCTGCCAATGAGCTCAATGCTTCGTATAGACCAATACCTTCATTTTGAACTGAAAGAGTTGCTGAATCCAATAAGAATGCATCAAATTTTGTGAGTTTATCATCAACCAAACCAGGAACAACTGTGCATAATAGATTGTTTATTTTGCACACATTGAGACAGCTGCGTAAACAGTTGAAGTTCAACCTGAGGGTGGCCTAAATCGCTGAGATGTGATTGAGCCTCAATTATCTTCTCAATGCATCTTGCCGCCGTTGCTTTTATAGAATCGTTTTTACCATATACCGGAGAACCTAATAGCTCAATCCCTCTTATGCGACGCTTGATATGCATTGGTAATTCTGGGAAAGACTGATCACCTGTTGGCCAGTATACCTTACATTTATCCAAGTTGAGATGAAGGCCAAACGTATGACCGTTTACAGCAAGAGACTGTAGTAGTTCGGAGACTGATTCGGGTGTTTCAAAAAAAGTGTCGTCATCAAGGTACCAAAGTTGAAGTTTTAGACCAAAGGTTTTCCCAAAATTGTCAAGAAATTGTGTTACTACTAGTGAAAACAGTAGAGGACCTAGTGGATCACCTTGCTGGACACCAGCAATTGACAAAATGCGGACATTCTAAAACAAACTTTCCAGCTGTGTGGTATGACCACTGTACCCATGAAAATAATTCAGGAAATACTTGTTTCAGACGAGATAAAAAGGGCAGACGATGACATTCATTAAAAGCATTCTGGAAGTCTACTTTCACACAACACAAGTCTTCTCTGTCATGATTAAAGGTACACTTCGTCGTTTAGCACTACACTCTCGCAAACTTGATTGCATTCTATGCGCAATCGAGTTGGAAGGTTGGGCTGAACTACTGGCAAAGCTGGATGTCACAGCGTAGTCACCATTACAAATAGGAAAAACGTACGGGAGCAATTTTGCTGTCTCGTTGTTGAAGAAGAGTTCGGGTCACACGTAAATTAACTTGCCATTTTTCCTTAGGTTGAAGGCACCAAATAGGTTATGTTTTACACAAAACCAGATTTGAACATGCGAGCGCTACATATCAATGTGAAAACAGCGCATACGATGATCACGTGGTAAGCAATAATTTGGTCGCGTGATAAGTGCAAGCGCACAATGCAGTGCAGTTGGTTTCTTCAGCCTTGCATGCGCATCCATGCCTGTTGCATAACCCACTGGCACATTTTTTCAACGTCTCGCGAGTGTCTTCTAGCATTTTGATGGTAGCGAGGCCTGTTTTCAGACTATTTGCTGCTAATATCTAGCGCTCTCATATCCAGCTTTACCTGTAGTTTAGACCAACCTTCTATCTTGATTGCTTAGCTACGCAATCAAGTTTGCGTGGGCGTAGCGCTAAACGACGAAGTGTACTTTTAACAAATATTTAAGACCTTAGTGTGTGAACTGCAGCTTCCATCCCACAATGTATGCCAACTCCAACCTGACCATACGGAAGGAAAGTGCCTGGAAGATGAGATTTGACTGAAAACAGCAGAGATGACTAGCTAACCATGGAATGACGTCTCTCACAGCTATTGGACGAACATCGCCTGTTTTCTTGTGGAGAGCGGTCAGTGGAACACCTGACAACCAGGGAGCAGTATTTCGATAATTTTTTACTTAGCATAGCATTCATCAATCAATCAAGTTCTTCTGTCCAAGCATTTCTGAGTATCAGGTATACAGGTACTTTTGATGGCATCTAACTAGTGTTGAGCTTGAAGTTGGGAGTACCCAGACTGGACCCTCTTGGGAAGGATTCTAATGTAGATAGAACTGTTTGTGATTCAGCAGTTAATGACAGGGGAATGTCATTTGACCAAACAGGGAGACGACTTTTCAGTTCCTTGATAGCAGGGGTATTAGATGTTGAGGCGCAACCCTGTGATCTCAATGCGTTTATTGCGTCACTGTAACGACCTTCCTTAGCTAATTCCAAACCTCGGCGAGAGTTAGCTTGAGACACAGAAACAGAAGAATTGAATAATTTCTGACGAGAATCCTGCGTAGCGTCTTGCCATAACGAAGGGGAAGTTCTCTTTTCTGCCAGCGAAGAAGCCTGGATGTCAAGATGGCTTTCACAACCTGCCTCTTCTGTCTTCCTTTGCATGGGGTAGTTCGAAGAACTACTTCGGCAAACATATGTAGTCGAACATAGCCCCACGTGTCGTTTGTATAAGCTTGTTGTAGTTCGTTTGCAAAAGTATTGAGCAAGAAGAGGACGTACCGACCTTGGTACATAAAAAATGGTTTCAACTTGTAAATTTAAAATCTCGTTTATGACAGCAAAGAGGTAGCAGACTCACCTGTAGGACGAAATGTGTGTGTGCGTGTGTGTGCGTGTGTGTGTGTGCGTGTGTGTGTGTGTGTGTGTGTGTGTGTGTGTGTGTGTGTGTGTGTGTGTGTGTGTGTGTGTGTGTGTGTGTGTGTGTGGTGTGTGTGTGTGTGTGTGTGTGTGTGTGTGTGTGTGTGTGTGTGTGTCTGTGTTTGTGGTGTGTGTGTGGTGTGTGTGTGGTGTGTGTATGTGTGATGTGTGTGTGTGTGTGTGTGTGTGTGTGTGTGTGTGTGTGTGTGTGTGTGTGTGTGTCTGTGTGTGTCTGTGTGTGTGTGTGTGTGTGTGTGTGTGTGTGTGTGTGTGTGTGTGTGTGTGTGTGTGTGTCTGTGTCTGTGTCTGTGTCTGTGTCTGTGTCTGTGTCTGTGTCTGTGTCTGTGTCTGTGTCTGTGTGTGTGTGTCTGTGTCTGTGTCTGTGTGTGTGTGTGTGTGTGTGTGTGTGTGTGTGTGTGTGTGTGTGTGTGTGTCTGTGTGGTGTGTGTGTGTGTGTGTGTGTGTGTGTGTGTGTGTGTGTGTGTGTGTGTGTGTGTGTGTGTGTGTGTATGTGTGTGTAGTGTGTGTGTGTGGTGTGTGTGTGTGTGTGTGTGTGTATGTGTGTGTAGTGTGTGTGTGGTGTGTGTGTGGTGTATGTGTGTGGTGTGTGTGTGTGTGTGTGTGTGTGTGTGTGTGTGTGTGTGTGTGTGTGTGTGTGTGTGTGTGTGTGTGTGTGTGTGTGTGTGTGTGTGTGTGTGTGTACACGAACTACTAGTACTCTGACATTTTCTCTCTGCAGTAACATGTGTGCAAACTGCGTTCATAGGCTATGTACTTAGTCAATGACAGGACAGAGGTTTTTTCATTTTACAAATATTTTGAAAAGGGTCTGAAAGTCATTCTTTAAATGAGGTGTTGGTCTCGCTAATGCTGGCCAAAGTAGCGACTAAATTTGTCGCCATGGCCATCCAATTTTTCAGATGGCGAGTAACAGTGGGTAGTAGGGCTCAGCCAATTATAAAAGAGAAGTAGAAGGCCCCTCAATTATTTCAGAGTTTATGTGTCGTGTATTCTTACGCTGCACGTGTACACTTTGTACATTGCGCAAGGTTGGTCTGACCAAACAAAACAAGGGGCAAGCTGAATACATCCGGGGCTTTGATGTTGATGCCATCTCTTTCTTGGAGTTATGAAACGTTTTTCATAGCAGACTATTTGTTAACCCTGCAAAGTGACATGTCCAGCGTATGACTTCGGTAGGACTTTCTCAATATAGTCTCTATTATTCTGGTTCTGCCTATCACAAATGCTTAATGTGAACGCATTTTCTCTGCACAAAATACGATTGTATCAAACAGTCGTAGCTCTCTTTCTATGGAGACTGTCGAAGACCTTATCAGACGTTTCAGACGTTTGTCTGATAGCTGTAGCGTTGAATCCTTCCAGCCAGAAGCAGTAGCCGAATTGTGGACTTTAGGCGGTCAACGAAGAGGTCATATACCTTATGGCCAAGAAGACTTTAGGTGTGTTATTTTATGTCATAGCTGTTCATGTCAACCATAGGGGACATTTTTTAAAATTAATATTTGCTATTTTCTAAATTCTGACTGATTGTGATGCAGGTCTGTGGATGATTCGAAGCGTTGTCTGTATGTATGTCTCAGACTCTGTGTCTGTGTGTGCCCACACTCAGATAGGTGTTGAAAACCTATTTCCATGTCATTGTTATGACACTTGGGCCAATGGCTAGCATGAAGGATGATTGGTCAGGTGGCTGAAAATGAAAGTTGGTGCATCTTCAACTGAATCTTTGTTAGGCAACACGTTATCTGAAATATTTATATTGCAGGCTGTGGTAATGCCACATACCATTGTCATATTTTGACCTAGCCTCGTCCCCAGACTCTCTCGCGCTAGTCTTGTCCGGTGTTCGTATGACAATTCCAGGCGCGAGAGAGTCTGGGATCATCCCGCCTACTTCCTGCCATATCTTCTTTCTAAATGCTCACTAAGTGTCACCCCCAACGTCATCAACTGTCACCCCGAACGTCATCAAGTGTCCCATAACTTCAAAATCAGATGAGCGTTAGTCTAATCCAATAAATGTATCACAGTGGATGCTATGACCATTGTTTGGTGTTTGTGGCATATCCAGCACTTGCAGACAACTGAAGCATGTTGAAAAGGTAAGTCTATGGAGTGTTGGTGACGGGTGTCGTGTAGGCTTGTAGTCTGAGATTTACAATTGGCGGAGTGATGACTTTCTAGCTAGTTCACACGCGGCCATTAGCGTTTGCGCGCAGACTAGACTCTGTAGCAAAAAGCGCGCAATGGCAAGGGAAGGGGTTGATCTTGACATGAAACTACCGTCTGGAGGGTCAACTTGAAGCTTCCAGGGCTATTCTTTCGCGAAAAGATGTATTTGTTTTCATACTTGAAGGGTAGACGGTAGTTTTATGTCAAGATCAACCCCTTCCCTTGCCATTGCGCGCTTTTTGCTACAGAGTCTAGTCTGCGCGCAAACGCTAATGGCCGCGTGTGAACTACGTAGAAGGTCATCACTCCGGATCCGTCACTTGTAGATCTCAGAGTACAAGCCTACACGACACCCGTCACCAGCACTCCCTAGTCTTACCTTTTCAACATGCTTCAGTTGTCTGCAAGTGCTGGATATGGGATATGTCACAAACACCAAACAATGGTCATAGCATCCACTGTGATACGTTTATTGGATTAGACTAACGCTAATCTGATTTTGAAGTTACGGGACACTTGATGACGTTTGGGGTGACAGTTGATGACGTTGGGGGTGACACTTAGTGAGCATTTAGAAAGAAGATATGGCAGGAAGTAGGCGGGATGATCCCAGACTCTCTCGCGCCTGGAATTGTCATACGGGCACCGGACAAGACTAGCGCGAGAGAGTCTGGGGACGAGGCTATTTTGACCTACTGTTGTTACATGTACTAATTATAATTTTGTGCTGTGCATATCAGTAGCTATGACATGACATTGTTAGGGTAAGATTGTTGTTGACAACTTGTAAATGAATTGGCACTGTCTACTAGCAACTGATTGTTTTATAGTTTAAGTTACCATACCCAAACTATAAAACAGTGTCATTAGTCATTGCATTTTATGTAAAGAATTTGCATCAGTATCAGAAAGATTAGGAGCATTCGAATTTGTTTACTATTGCTTGCTCAAGTTAAATAGATAATGACAGCCGTGGCTGGACTTATGAAGACTTGCTGTGGTTATTTGTAGATGTTTTGTTGTTTTCAGGAAGGAGTTCAGTATGTGTTGGTGTTTTGCGCTGTGATATCTGTACCTTGGATGCTTCTTGTCAAACCATTTTACCTCAAATGGAGGCACAACAAACAGTTTCCAACTGTAAGATGACCAGATGCAAATCTTCTAGTTGATGTGAAAAGCTGTTTTGGGGCGTAGGGTTATACAGAGTTTTCAGAGGACAACACAGTGGGGATACCACAAAGTGAAGACGATAAAGTTGTTCATCATGATTAGCAGCCTTCATCTCACTCTGGTCATGATGAAGAAAAGGTGAAGATCATAGCGTGCTTTATTTGTGGATTGTGCGTTTTATCTAATTTTTGTATTTTAAGTTTGAGTTCAGTGAAGTTTTTATCCATCAAGCCATCCATACTATTGAATTCTGTCTTGGTTGCATTTCTCACACAGCCTCATACCTTCGGCTGTGGGCTCTTAGCCTTGCTCATGCAGGTGCTAGATGCTTGCATGTATTCAGATCAGCTGACATACATAATGACATGTCTGTCTGCAGAGTTGTTTGCTGTTTTATGGAAAATGGTGTTCCATTCTGTTCTACAATTTGAAGGAGGCTTAGGCATTATTGCTACCTTCATAGGATTTACAGCTTGGGCTCGTATGTTTACAGATTGCTTGACTGTTTAGATAGAAAAGATATACACATTAATTAATTAAATGTCTGTGTTGGTTTAGTTCTGACTATTGCTATTTTGTTGGTGATGGAAGGACTATCAGCTTTCTTGCATACCCTTCGTCTTCATTGGTAAAGACCAATTATTGTTTATACATCTGCATTTCTGACCGTTTGCTACATGTATTTTCATTTAGGATGGAATTCCAGAGTAAGTTCTATGTAGGTGAAGGGTACAAGTTTGTGCCTTTTTCGTTTGAAGCCATCTTGAAAGAAGAGAGCAATGAGTGACAAAGTTGAAGAGAACTAGCAGCTGTCTATTGGAGTTCTGTTATTGTTGTAGTGATGGAGTGCATGGTGTCTGTTGCGTTGCTGACGTATGTTGTATTGAAATTTGTGCTAAAATCGTTAGTTGTCTAGGAATAATTACTGCCTTTATGTTGAACTGAGCCCCTATGCACCTTGCTTATAGTATGGCTTTCAGAGGTAGTACATGTGGCACGAGAAGGCTGGAAATCCTGTAGTTGGTAATTTAATTGGCGTCTTTTTTGAACAGATCAACTATAGATCATCTTTCTTCAATCTTGCAGGAGTCATTATATTCATTGAGAGACTCGTCAATGCACTCTATTAAGAGAGCTGTCAGAAATCATTTTGCAATGTCTGTTTGGTCGTCCAGAATTGATGCCGCTCGCGTAGCTTTTGACTGTGTAAACATTTATACTCGATTAGCGCAGATGCAAATAAAGCTATTCCGACCAATACGAGTCGTTAGCGACCTGTAGACAAACGTCATGTCATCAGCTCCACCATTTGGTACGTACCTGCTAACGAGAATTCGGCCATCGGGTGTCCATCCTGCACATGGTGTCTCGCTTTCTCTAGGGGTTTAATTAGCACATAGAAACGACGCCTAGTCTACATTTGCACGTGCATGTTTTTCCACGTACAGTACCAACGCTGTTACAACTAGCCTCGTACCAGACCCTCTTGCGCCGTCGTGCCCGGTTCCCGTATAACACGACAACGCCGGAGAGGGTCTGGGATCATACCGCCTACTTTCTTCACCTAGTGTCACCCCACGTCACCAATGTCAACACTCTCATGCTCTTAGTTAATTATGAAGCTATCCTTCCATCAAAGTTATGCTAGCTGTGATATCCGATTGCATACATTCACTGTTTACATTTCGTTTCTGTACAGCTGCATGAGAAGAGACCCACCTTGCCGCATGGAAAGAGATTCATTCACAGAGGGAGCTCGAGTCTGAGTTCGATTTACGTTATCTGAAGCTGTGAGGTCCAATGTGATTCGATCAGCAGTCTAGGTAGCTTGGACTAGAGATGCACTAAACGCCTCTCTATTACTGTGCTATCCTACGAGACCAATACAAATCGAGAAGCTCGTGTACGATTCGGGAACATTTGGAGTCTGGCAGAGCGTGCCAGCTGTCAGACACGGTGTGGACTTCCGCTCTAGAGTCTCTTGGAGAGGAAGTTCTCTTTTCCAGGGAGGTTGGCAAATACGTAGAGCTTGCGTAGAGACAGGATACCAAAACTGAAAGGAAACAAGTAGAATACGAATGGAAGGTTAGTCTGTTGCAAGACATTCCGTGTGACACATGAGAATAACTATTAGACTAATTGTATTAGTAGCCTGAGGCTTGGTGACATACGAGCTAGTTTGATCATTTAATAGCATAAACGGCAGGCGGTATGATCCCAGACCCTCTCAGGCGTTGTCGTGTTATACGGGAACCGGGCACGACGGCGCGAGAGGGTCTGGTACGAGGCTAGTTACAACAAGGCGTCTAGAGAGCGAAGGTAGTATGTTCAGGCGCCATGCACGTCTTGCACTGTACCTGACTTGTAACACTGGTTGTTCCACGGTGGCTCTGCATAGTGGTTCTGCAGTCTGACAGCTTGAATTTTCGATATGAGCAGCCGCGGTGTTGTTGCAATGTCGTCTACAACAGAAATTTGGCACTCCACGACAATTAGCGAAGGGGAAAGTGCATTGTCCATGACAGCGCGTCTGTTTAAATTTGACAGAATCTACGCAACCATTAATTTTGTTACGCGACCATTGCTAGGCCACCATAGTTACAGGTAAACGAGTGAGACGATTAATTAAAGCGTAAACGAAGAATTGGAGGTGAGACGATTAATCCAAGCATAAACGTAGAATTGAAGAAGAAGAGCAACTCAAAGTCTGTCTAGCTCGCGTTTGTTTGACAGCTACACATGCAAATTATACTAATAATTAGACACAGTTATTGGTATAATTAGTGGTTTATAATTAGTGGTTTCCTTTTCTTCTTCCAAGCCAACTTGGACATCCCGGCCCTTAACTTCGACATGGACGGATTCTGTCAAGATTGACAAATGCTGGTTCTGTATTCGATCGATTAGACAATCGCGTCAGCAAGGTATTTCCGCGAATTCCCAAAACATTGTACGGTCCCCGGAAAGGTCTTGCGAGTTACCGATACTTGCCTTTGTTGCTTGGCTTGAGGCATGAATATCAAGACCTTGTCTCCAACTTTGTATCGCCTACCTTGCTTACATCCCTTATCATGTTGAGCTCTAAAGCGTTCCTGCGCCTGTTTGATGTTTGTTCTTGCTGTGTCCCATGCTGATGACTAGACGGCGAGGATTGACAACCCGGGGAATGACGAAGGCGGGGAGAGACTGGCTCGAGCCTACCTATATACCCTTAGTTGCGTGATATAGTTGTCTAGCTGTAGAGCTTGGGCAGTCGATAGTAAGGTGAGAGCGGTTTCTGCCGGTCCTCGGGTAATGAACGTGGGTATTAGACAATTATCGATTAAGATGAACACCGCCTATTTCCGATGTCAATTACGATAGAGATCTGCTTTCTTCTCTCCTTCCACTCTCCCCTTCCAAGAACAGTCTGGAATACCGAGGCTATATTGGCGCGTCTGCTAGTTGTTATCAATACATCCTGGACCTATTTATTTCGGTTTCAGCACGTGCTCTAATGATGGCAGCCATTGCTGATGCTGAGGACACTACACCACCGATCTCTGAAGTGAAGCAGGAGAAACAAAGTCAGACGTTTAACGCTGCACCTGAAGGCATCAAGTCGCTGTTGACGTTTGGCGTACTGGCCCTCGCTTGTCTTGCTGCGTTCTGCAGTCGGTTGTTTGCAGTAATACGTTTCGAGAGCATCATTCACGAGTTTGATCCATGGTAGGTGTTATCTTGTTTTCGTGAACGTCTGTCTTACCATACACTAAAGGAGTTCCATGGCCTAATAGTATTGTAGTTAGATAATTTTGTGTCAAAAACGATGCTTTGATAAATATTACATTTATACAGTAATATGTAAGTTTCAACTAACAAACTTAAGTTCTTCTGACGAGCTTTGACTTTAGCTTCCAATAGCTAAGTTTGTGATTGAGATTACAACTGCTGCCAGAGTGCGGAAAGGTCACGTACAAGAATTTATCTGTACACTCCTTTGCCGATTGCTATTTCACCAACACAACTTTTAGTGAAGCAGCAGTCAGTGCTAAGCAGTAGTTAAATGGGCACTGTCATGCTATCGCATGCGCATTTTATCGGTTTGAAAGGCGCACTTTTTCAAACACTTACTAACTACGAAAACTTAGATGCTCTAATTGGCACTGAAGGCAAAGCCGACTGAAGTCTCTCTATAGCATGATTTGGAAAGATCAAGACGTTGCAGTAAGTGTCTTGTAGCTATGTCTTTTAGTTTTCAGAATTTTTTGTCTAAATCTCAATCTGCAAAACTGAGGTTGCTACACTGCAGTATTGGTAAAATTTGACAAGCACTTTTGCACTTTGAGCCAGATCGGGGTTCCTTATGCTATGCACATGACCAAGAAATTGACGTCTCATTCCCATGTAACGTCTGCCCTAGTCACGTCTTCCTCTGAGTAAGCAAGTGCACTCAGTTCACTGAGCACCGAAAATTTGCATTGTTTACAGCCTACACTGCTGCCATGCTCGTCAATCGACATCTAAGTAGCCAGCTTTATAGTAGTTTTTAATCGATCTTTGCACATGAGCAATCTTTGGACCACACTAGGAAAGGCGTACTAGTGATCGAAATTGATTTTCTTGCTAGGGCACTTGAATATAATATTATGTTATTTGCCATAGCAACGACACAAGATCTATGCTACTTGAGATCGGCTCAAAGTGTGCGTGTCTCACCATGAGTGTGCCCCTTTAAGGCACACGCCGGAGAAGTGTGCAAGCATCTAGTAGCAAGGTCCAGTGATCTAGGGCGCTTGTGTTCCTGCATAGGGATGAGTGCTACGTAAACTTAAGACGATCAATGACAGCATCCATTGCCTTCACCAAAGAGTCTCTCAAAATACCGATTCACTTAATGTTATTGGACGAAGATGAATCACACCAAATGGTCAGTCTCTAGACGGTCTGCAGTGTGAAATAACGGCTGGACATCAGACATTTACCGACCAAACGAAGCATTTGTCTGGCCATTTGTGATTTTGCCGAACATTCTGTCCAGTGGTGTAGCGTCAGGTGTGGAATTCCGTATGAGCAACCCACATTCTCGCACATCCCAATGTCTTGTCAACAAACGTAGTTTCCAGAGTTTGCACACGAAACAAATGCAAACAGCTACGCATTGTAAATGTACAGTACTATATAGCTGAACGTGTATTTTGTCAAATACCGGATGTGGGCGCTCAAGTACATACGCTGGGGCTTCGAGGGTTACGTGCGCAACAGAGACAAAAATGCAGCGGACCGCCACGGGCTGTAGATACGTGTACAGTACACGTGAATGCGGTAGGATAGGAAACTCAGAGATACTTGCGTGTAATGTTTTCTGTAGGGGCTGTATAAGAACCTAAAGACGATTAGGTTGATATGATAGCACGAAGTCACTGAACAAAAGCTGTCACTAGCGTAGCGTAGTGCATGTTCTTGGAACGATTGCAGTTTCCACGTCTAGAGGTATTGCACATATGCAGACGAAGATGACGTTTCCAAAATTCACTGGGTATGACAGTTGAAGAACTGAACGGGCATGCTAGCAAAGGCAAGGCATGCAACATCAAAGTATCATCTAGAGCCATGAAACCTGGCACTTGGTTAGGGATCCTCGAGCTAGCTGCGGTGACAAGTGTCTTTTGTTGATGTGTTTGTGCAGTGTATTCCAAAAGATTTGGTTTGGCAACACAAACACATGGACACGTGTACCAACCTCGAATTACTGCGGCAACCCATGATAGTTGTCATGAATTGATCCACTAGAGTAACCATCAACTAGACCTGAATGGAGAAACATATGTTTCCACCCAAACCACTTTATTCCTTGTACTTGTATATTCAGCGTGGTGGACTCAGATGTTGGGAAAAAGTTGAGGTGGGATCAGTGTGTGTCCATGTTTGCTTGCCCGCATCATTGCTACACTCCTCGAGGTGTTGTAAGGTCTTTACTCCCAAGCAGGTGTCCATTGAACCTGCCAAGAATGTATATAACCCTTGTGGTTGAAACTTTTGGTCTTTGGTCGTCTCACAGCCTCGACGTTTTGAAATCAATTGCACAGAGATCAGCACTGCATAATCACCTGAGCATTAGCCAAGCCACCTCACACCTCCATCAACAGTTGTCCGTCAAACTTTGTCTTTATAGTTCTAAGATGGTTTTAGAGAGACTAGTATTGGACACTAGGGAAGATATTTTTGGGTTAATTTGAGATAATTGTGTGTGGGTTGGGGTTGGGAAACTATAGTAGAATAGAGAAAATATATTGATAACATATAAATATGATGAATTGCATGTGATAAGTACTATTTGCCGGGATTGGAATGTCCGACTAGACGTTTCTAATGTCCGTCAAATTTTAGTCAAAGACTATTTCGCACACTGGGTCTGAAATTAGCACAGAGGTTCCACCATACTAATACTTAGAGCGACTGATGAACAACAGAGAGACCACTTCTGGGAATGTGAGTGTGTCAGTAAGACTCACGTGATCTGAGTTATTGTCCTTGTTACGTTTAGCCAGTAAGTCACTGTGGTGCTCGCAGGCTACTTGTTATCTCAAGTCAATATTGTCTACATGTTATGACTGAAGGAAGCATATAAAGTTGGTTGCTGACTGACGGGCAAGGCAAACATTACACTAGGTGGACAAAATTGAAACAGCCCAGCCCCATCAGTTAACGTCTGTTTGTTGGTTTTCTCTGAGATAGCGCTCAGATACTTAACTTGGTTGAGTAGTGATTTTTCATTAGGAAACGTGAATAGAACTCCAGCTTTCCAGTGTACTAAAATGTAGTAAGTACATGTACACATACTATAATTAATCTTGTCGAAGATATTTGCAAACTGCTTTTCAAGGCTTTAGTAGCTAAACATATTTAAGTGGCATTGTTTTTACATCAGATTTTCTACATCTGGTTGAAGTAATTAGCAGTTTCTATAATTATCATCATTTCGCCAATCACTTCTAGAAAGACCAGACTTCAAACGTGATTCTTAGACACCTACTTTGAATATTGCATGTCAGTTAGACAAACAGCATGTTATGTGGTGAATGGATAGCAATGTTTTGTAGTTTAATTGGTTTAGTTGGATTTCTTATGTATCTGTGGCGCAGGTTCAACTATCGTGCCACTCATCACATGGTCACTCACAACTTCTATGAGTTTCTCAACTGGTTTGATGATCGTGCTTGGTATCCCCTGGGAAGAATTGTGGGAGGAACGGTAATGTCAGTGACATGTTATCTCTAAAGAAACAACTGCAACAATCATTGTACAGGTGTATCCAGGACTTATGATAACATCTGGTCTGATCCACATGATACTAAATGGATTGAACTTCACAGTTCATATTAGAGATATCTGTGTATTTCTTGCACCAACATTTAGGTAAAACGTTTTAGTATCTGGCGTGACTCTCATTAATTGTTTTGGTGCTGTTTATTGTTTTATCTAGTGGTTTTACTGCTGTTGCTACATTTTTGTTAACGAAAGAGTTATGGAATACAGGAGCAGGCCTGCTTGCCGCATGTTTTATTGCCATAAGTAATATATGTCCTTATTAGATGTTAGTTTGTTTTGTCTGTTGGTGACTGTTAGTTTTTATGTAGTTCCAGGTTACATTTCAAGATCAGTAGCTGGCTCATATGATAATGAAGGCATTGCTATATTTGCTCTGATGTTTACCTACTATCTATGGGTTAGTACACAGATGGAATCGCTGACACACATGCATGCTCGCATGCATACACACACACACACACACACACACACACACACACACACACACACACACACACACACACACACACACACACACACAAGCAAACAAACAAACAATGAACCAAAGAACAATCTTTTCACAGTACATAAATGAAGCTTTTGTTTCGAGTTATAGCAACTCAATGTGTTATTTACAGCTATTTTATGCCACATGTTATACCTTTTGTGGAGCATGCCAGTAAAGCTAATAACAGACTGATTCTGCTGTGTAAAATGACAGTTTCCTAATTCTCTGTTTGTAAATCTTTATTCACGATTACAAGAATTGGTGTCATTTGCATGTTTCAATAAGTCAGCTGCTTGACATAATGGATTAAATAATTTCTGTTTCTGTTTGCAATTGAGAGGTTGCAAGTACATTTGAAGAGTTTTGTTTATTTACATATAAAGTGTAGGATATTTATTACATACATGAACGTTCCCCGTCCCAACTTCCCTACAACTCAAGTATGCATGTCCCAACTACGTACATCCTCTATCTCTAAATTCAAACGTAAAACCAATCTAGCATTATATAGCCATAATATCACAGATAATTGTTGTAATAAGTTGTTTAACTTTGAAAAGATCATGTGACTCATTGCAGAAATTCTCGAAGCTATTAAGCGTAGGATCTTGAGACTGTATGGTGTCCAGAGACTGAGAGTTTCCACGGCAGCAAGTGGATAAAATATATTACCAGTTGCTGTAACTCTGTCAGCGTGAAGAAAGTCTTTGCAAGCTTCCGCAGCTTCTGCAGCAGCTCCTGCATTGCTGGCAGCTTCAATAATGAATGAAGGCTGCAGGCTGTTGGATACTGTTACATCGAAGAAGCTGGGGTGACCCAGAAGAAAATCAGGATGAAATATATCACCAGGACGACTGTTGTCATAGCCAGAACAACGTTGTTCCTTTTCGCATGCTTGTTGTCTGTTAGAAGAGCTTGGTAAATCATTTGCAAAGGGCATCGTGGCATTTGATTCGGAGAGGACCGTGACTGCAGCTATCTGAATGATCGCCAAAAGGGTCATGAACTTGACCACAAACACGTTTCAATGACAATGGTGGGAAGGGGAATGAGGGATTCCTAGCCAAATTCGTATTGCAAGCACAAATTCATGTTGTGACATGGCGAGGCCTAGGTTTGGGTTTGGTAATGCCCACAACCAAGCACCAGCATGAGTAGTGGCAATGGTGTTTAATCTTGCTCTATCCAGACTAATAATCTCTTTCAAGGATGAGACTAAAGTGGAGTTGATAATATATGGCGTGCCGTTTATGCCAAAACAACTGCATAATGACTATGGCTCATCGTAGCAAGTGCATAGTGACTTTTGGTTCTAGAGTTACATTGTATAGCAAGTGCATAGTGACGTTTGGTTCTAGGGTTACATTGTATAGCAAGTGCATAGTGACGTTTGGTTCTAGAGTTACATTGTATAGCAAGTGCATAGTGACGTTTGGTTCTAGAGTTACATTGTAGCAAGTGCATAGTGACGTTTGGTTTTAAAGTTACATCGTGGCAAGTGCATAGTGGCTGTGTTCGTCATAGGCTGTCTTCACACTAGGGTTTAGAACTGGGTTTGCTACTGCTTAGCATAACCAATTACAATAATCCGGTTAGTTTACGACAGGAATGTGGGTTAGAGTAGGGCTAGCCGAGCCGTTCCGAAATGTAGGATTAGCACTGCATGGGTGTAGCTGGGGTTAGTGCTTGTCAAAACATTCCAGTTTATTCATATTGTGTATCACAGCAATGAATCAAAGAAGGTTGCTCTACTTTGTGTTGGTCTGGCAGTTTTTTCTTGAGAAAATGAAATCCGAAGCACTACTTATGGAATTCTGTAGTGAAAGACGTCGCATCCGTAGATTCAGGCAACTGTTGCTGTTCTATCACACGCATGTGGTCACTACACCTAGAGAAGGCACTCGAAGACAGAAAGCGGTCAGAAGACGTTTCAATTCTTGCGTGGGAATTGAGTAGCATAGCTTGAGTACATGATACAATAAGTTGCAGTCTGCTAGAGTTTACTCACCCTAATTAGAGGCAACTGGACAAGCTCAACATGTGAGAACACACCTTGCGTGATAGCACAGCAGGGTGTTATGATTAATTAGCGCAACCCCCCCCCCCCCCGCTTGTTAACCCAAGTGTGAACACGCCCACAAAGCACTTACGATGTAACTCTTAAACCAAACATCACTAACACTGCACTTGCTGAGCGATGTAACTCTAGAACCAAACGTCACTATGCACTTGCTATACGATGTAACTCTAGAACCAAACGTCACTATGCACTTGCTACGATGAGCAATAATATGTCAATATGCACTTGTTTTGGCAGAAATGGCACGCCATAATAATAGATCTAATGAGCGCATTGTGATGATGTTCTGAGATTACATGACGGAGGGCAATCGCTGAGTTATTTAAGTAGACGAGCGTGTACTTCATCTTCCCCAAAAATCTGGATTCTGATTCCAACTGGACCTGATTCATTGTGGATGTTGACATGTTAGACTGACTTAAAATGACTGCATCAAATGTCTAATAGAGTTGCAGCTACCTACAAAAGCTGCTGCTGATGAGCTCAATGCTTCGTATAGACCAAGACCTCTATCTCGAACTGGAAGAGTTGCTGAATCCAAGAAGAATCTTGGAAAGAAGAACAAGTGATCAATTCAAGTGAATATCTAAAAGATGCATCAAATTTTGTGACTTCATCATCAACCAAACCAGGAACAACTGTGTATAATAGATTGTTTATTTTACACACATTGAGACAGCTGTATAACAGTATAAGTTCAACCTGAGGGTGGTCTAAATCGCTGAGATGTGATTGAGCCTCAATTATCTTCTCAATGCGTCTGGCCACCATTGCTTTTATAGAATTGTCCTCACCATATAACGGAGAACCTAATAGCTCAATCCCTCTTGTGAGACGCTTGATTTGCATTGGTAACTCTGGGAAAGACTGATCACCTGTTGGCCAGTATACCTCACATTTATCCAAGTTGAGATGAAGGCCAAACGTATGACCATTTACAACAGGAGACTGTAGTAGTTTGGAGACTGATTCGCGTGTTCCAACAAAAGTGTCGTCATCAAGGTACGAAAATTGAAGTTCTGGACTGAGTTTTTCCCAAAATTGTCAAGAAATTGTGATACTAGTGTAAACAGTAGAGGACCTAGTGGATCACCTTGCTGGACACCAGCAGTTGACAAAATGCGGACATTTCCAAAACGAATCTCATTAGCTGTGTTGTATCCCCACTGTACTCATGGAAATAGTTCAGGAAATACTTGTTTCAGATGAAATAAAAAGGGCAGACAATGACATTCATTAAAAGCATTCTGGAAGTCTACTTTCACACAACACAAGTCTTCTCTGTCATGATTAAACAGATATATAAGACCTTTGCGTATGAATTTGCAGCTTCCATTGCACAATGTATGCCAACTCCAACCTGACCATTTGGAAGGAAAGTGCCTGGAAGATGAGATTTGACTGAAAACAGCAGAGACGACTAGCTAACCATTGAATGACGTCACTCACAGCTATTGGACGAATATGCCTGTTTTCTTGTGAAGAGCGGTCTGTGGAACACCTGACAACCAGGGAGCAATATTTTGATCAATTTATCCACTTAACAGAGCTTTCATCAATTGAGTGAGGTTGTTCAAGCATAACTGAGCATCAGGTATACAGGTACCTTTGATGGCATCTAACAAGTGTTGAGCTTGAAGTTGGGAGTACCCAGGACTGGATCTTCTTAGGAAGGATTCTAATGTAGCTAGAATCGTCTGTGATTCAACAATTAATGACGGAGGAATGTCATTTGACCAAACAGGAAGACTGTTCAGGATGGCAACCTTTCAGTTCCTTGATAGCAGATGTATTAGATGTTGAAGCACAACCCTGTGATCTCAATGCATTCATTGCGTCACTGTAACGACCTTCCTTAGCTAATTTCAAAGCTCGGCAAGAGTTAGCTTGAGACACAGAAACAGAAGAATTGAACAATTTCTGACGAGAATCCTGCCTAGCTTCTTGCCATAATGAAGAAAGTTCTCCTTTCTGCCAGCGAAGAAGCCGGGATGTCACAACATGCCTCTTCTGTCTTCCTCTGCATGGGGAGTTTGAAGAACTGCTTTGACAAACTTATGTAGTTGAACATAGCCCACATGCTGTCTTTATGAGCATGTAGTTCGTTTGCAAGAGTTTGAGCAAGAAGAGGAAGTACTGATCTTTGTATATAAAGAATAGTATAAACTTGTGAAGTTGAAATCTTGTTCATGACAGCAAAAAAGGTAGCAGACTCATGTGTAGGTCAAAAAGAAAGAGTAGTAGCTGCTTGAATCCCCTTCAGAACCATATCATAATGATTATCAAGATTATTTGCAACTTCAAATTGAGAAACGGATTGTTCATTCACGTGACCTATGACCATAGCACGCTTGTGTTCTGCAGTCTGAGTTTTCGAGGATAAATATGGCTCCGTTATTCTAGATATTCACGCAGACTTTTCCGTATTAACCATAATACCTCCACAGTGACTGTTACCAATACCTTGAGAATGATGACAAGATTTTCAGTGACTCGAATAGATGAAGCCACATCATGAACAGACACGACGTCTGTTTCTTTTAGCATAGATACTTGTGATAAAGCCCACTTATGTGGGCCTGAAAAAGTAAACTAAGCATAATCCCATAGGTCTGTACCTCTACTAGCAACTAAAATATAGAACCATATTTGCATTATACTTCCAAAGGTATACAGATAACTAAGTGTTCATTTAAGTTTTCTAGTGCTTTACTAATGGTAAGCCCGTTTGTAAGAATGGTCTTCCTTGCAATGTGTTTGATAACCTGAAGACTGGAAGGTGACCGAAAACGAAAATTTTCCAACACTAGTGGATAGAGAGGCAACCAGAAGATTCAACGCTGTCTTGATGGTGTTCATCTTTTTTTTTGGGTTTTGCCTGCAGCTGTGGCGGCTCTTTGTTGGCCGGCTGAGCTAACAAGGTAGGATTGCTGAAAAGAAGTTTGAACTGTGATGTCAAAATAGGCTGTGCACGACCCTGGAGGAAATCTGGGTGGAATACATCTCCAGGACAACAACTCTGTTCTCTTCTGGTCCCTGAGTTGTTTTCTAGAAGAATGTGGTACACAATGTTGCATAAACATCATGTTTGTTTCTCAGCGAATTACTGTGGCAACCCAGAATATGATCTCTATAAATGTCCAAAACAGAACCACAGTGGCATCTGGTAGCAAGGGATGGTGAAGGAAACAGAGCCAGGCCAAGTCAGAGATGGAGACAGAGAACGAATTCTTGTGAGACATAGTCAGGTCAAAGACAGAGTTGGGTATCACCCACAACCATGAGCCCGCAAATGAAACAGACACTGTGTTAAGATGAGCTCTTTCTCTTGGACTAACCGAGTTATTTATATGAGAAAATAAGGAGGAATCAAGAGTTGTTTGCAGCTGGAGTTGTGAAGAATACAGTAAATTTAAGTTGGTATTATCCGGCAAAAGAGAGATCAGGTGTTCCCGGGCTTGTAGTTTACCAGGAAGTAATAGACGTTTGAAGCTAGGTGGAAGGACAGTCTGGAAGAGAGTTGGTGATATTTATCAGGGTTCTGGCCAGGATTTTGGAAGGCGTATAGTGGTATGGGCGTGACACATAAGTCTGGTACGTGGGCGTGGCATGTACATATCTGTGCAAAATTTAAGAAATAAAAAAATTACCGTTTGTTTGGGGAGTGGTTTAGGATGCCTACTCTACCACACCAGGAATTTATCTCATTACTATTACTAGGCAACAAATCCAATTACAATACTATAGGTATGCGATTAGAGACTCATGATTGACAAGTCTCCACCTTTTACCTCATTATCACTCTGTTGATAAACGTTTCAACAGGTAATGAACAGACACTATCTAGTTAGTTCCTCGCCTTTGTCATAACTTTTGGAGAGGATGTGCACAGTGCGTGTGTGGCGTACAGTACCTACTACATGGACATTCAGTATGTGGGAGGCGTAGCGAGCCACTCTGTAGCATGCCTGGCTAGAACCCTGATATATATATATATATATATATATATATATATATATATATATATATATATATATATATATATATATATTATTTCTATTTTTACACAAATGTACCCACTACTGCTGTACACTCAAAACTATTTACTCACATACAGGAAAGTTCCAACTCAAAACATCATTCATTTCTTCAAGCATGCCGCTAGAAATCATTCTATCGTTATAATGCCACAATGTATAGAAAGCTGCTCTAACCAGTTCTTGAAAGTCTTCCAGAAAGGAACAGCTAGCACAGCGCATACTTTCAAAGCTATTGATTTCAACATTTCTAAACTATCTGGCGACCAAAGTCCAAGAGTTCCACTACCAATTGGTAAAAACTCGCCGGCAGAAGTCACTCTTGCGTTGTGACGATCATCCTTGTCCACCTCAGCTGCTTCTGCCACGATTCCTGATGTTTCGGCGACTCGAAGGATGTATGATGGTTGCAACGTGTTTCTTACTGTGATGTCAAAATATCCAGGTTGTCCTTTCAAGAAATTTTGATAGAAAACATCAGTATTTGGTTTTACCCGAGCTTCTCTGTTCTTTTACAACTCAATAAGAAGTGATTGCCAAATAGTCTCACATAAAGCATTATGACGATTCAAACGATGTGGACCATGACCACATCCAACAAGGTGATCTCCATATGGGTCTAGTGGCTGACCACACAACTATCTAATGTTGTTTGTTGGGAAAGGAAACAAACGCAAACCCAGCCAATATCTAGAAGTTACAAGAAACTCATGGGGTCCATGGTGAGGCCAAGGTTACAGTTTGGAGTTGGCCACAACCATGCACCTGCATGAGGAGATGATAGAGTCTTCAGGTGGACTCTATCTCTGAGACTCGCCAACTCTAGTAGGTTAGGGAAAGAAATGTTATCTAGTTGACTTTGAATCTGGTGTTGTGTAGCTGTCATCAAATCTAAAGAAATAGATTTGTGTTTAGAAGGTAGGTTACGTATGATTTCTCGTGTTTCCTCTTCTTCAGGTAAAGATTTGACTAAAATGGACAAAGAAGGTAGATTGCATTTCAGTAGACAGTTAACTAACATTTGATTTGAGTTACAGCTTTCGAGAAAAGCAGTAGGTGAATTAGATAAAGTGTCCCTAGCCCATGCCTCCTTTTCCAATTGGTAGCACTGCTTGTGATCATGCAAAGTCAGAAAGAGAAGATGTTGTGGTCCGGCTAAGTTATCATCATAGTCCTTCGTCAAAAGTAGACAATGGGCTATTAGCAATACCAGGTCTCACTGAACGTATTAAATGGTTAATTTTAATATGGACAGGCAACTTCTCAACAACTGAAGTTCCACTTGCGGATTTTCAAGATCTGAAAGATGGGAATGGGCCTCAACCACTTGCTCAACTTGCTTCTTGAAATAAGAAGAGAAGAATTCAGATGTTTCAAACATGGGCAAACCAAGCAATTCTATTCCATCTGACAACTGGTGTACTTCTAGTGGAAATTTAGGATGTGTTTGATCACCTGAAGGCCAAAGCACTCCACACTTTGATAAATTGACATGAAGGCCCAGGGAAAGGCCTTTGTCCATGATAAGACTTACCACCTTTGAGACAGATTTTTTTGTACCAGCAAAGGTTCCATCATCAAGGTACCACAAATTCAAGTCCAAACCTGGTACTTCTCTAACTTCATCCATTAGTTCTAGAATGACCAAAGAGAACAGTAGTGGTCCCAGGAGATTCTCTTGTTGTACTCCTGTTGTAGACTTAATTAAGGTGGTGATAGCCAAGCCGCAACTCAGCTGCATAGTGATAGCACCACTGTACCCATGCTACCAATTTCGGAAATTTCTTGTCAAGTCTCTGCAGAAAAGAACTGCGATGACATTTATTAAACGCATTCTTCATGTCCAGCTTGAAGTAACATCAATCCTGTCTTTCACCATTCTCTTCAATGTATGACTGCAAAGAAGGGACACTTGCATCTAAGCCTCCTCGTATTCCAACACCTACCCTGACCACGATGTAACAAAATGTCGGGTAAACGAACAGCAAAGCCGACTAGCCAATTGGCACAACACTTTCTGACAACAATGGGTCGAATTCCACTGGACTTCTTTTGGAGAGCTGTTAATGGAACACCAGGCAAAAAGGGAGAAATGTTGTGATCAAGTTTCCCAGACACATCAATTGTGTTAGATTCTCCAAACATGACTGTGCTTCTGGAACATTGCAACCCCATACGACATCTAGTAAATGTTGTGCTCAAAGATGAGAATAACCAGGACTTGAACCTTTGGGAAATGCTTCCAATGCTGAAACAACCTCCTGAGAGTGGACACAGCTAGTGGAGGTGGAACTTTCTAGTCAAGCAGGTAGATCGTGACTTGGATAACGACTTACTAACTCCTCCAGAGTTTCACTGCTGGCACGAGAGGCACATCCTTGTGAGCGCAAAGCCTGAAGTGCATCACTGTATTGCCCTTCTGATGCTAACCTCAACGATCTTCGAGTATTGGCAGGAGATATGTTTGAGGCATTTACTTAAGTGTGGTAAGAATTAGTCTCAGCCCTGACGTCAAGGCACAGTTTCAGAATCTTTCCATTTATCCAATGTTAAACACGAGAAGACAAAATTTCCTTTACAGCGTACGTCTTTTTTCTGCCATCTTGAGGAGGACAGTGAAAGGTAGCCTTAGCCAACATGAAGAAGTGAGGAAATCTCCTCAAGCCATTTATATATACTTCATCTGCTGCTTTTCTCGGAAGCTGTAAACTCAAATCAAAGTTGGTTAACTGTCTACTGAAACGCAATCTACCTTCTCTGTTCACTTTAGTCAAACCTTTACCTGGAGAAGTGGAAACACGAGGAATCGTGCGCAACCTACTTTCTAAACACGAATCAATTTCTTTAGATTTGACGACAGCTACACAACACCAGATTCAGTCAACTAGATAATATTTTTTCTCTAACCTCTAGATTTGGCGAGTGTCAGAGATAGAGCCCGCCTGAAGACTATATCATCTCCTCGTGCAGGTGCATGGTTGTAGGCAACTCCAAACTGTAACCTAAGCCTCACCATGTCACCCCATGAGTTTGTTGTAGCTTCTAGATATTGGCTGGGTCTGCCTTTTGTTTCCTTTCCACCAAAAAACATTAGATGTTTGTGTGGTCAGCCACTAGACCTATATGGACATCACCTTGTTGGATGTGGTCCTGTTCGTTTGAATCGTCATAATGCTTTGTGTGAGACTATTTGGCAATCACTTCTTATTGATTCAAAACAAGTTATAAAAGAACATAGAAGCTCGGGTAAAACCAAATACTGATGTTTTCCATCCAAATTTCTTGAAAGGACAACCTGGATACTTGACATCACAGTAAGGAACACGTAACCATCACACATCCCTTGAGTTGCTGAAACATCCGGTGTTGTGGCAGAAGCGGCTGAGAAGGACAAGGATGATCGTCATGCAAGAGTGACTTCTGCCGGTGTGCTTTTACCTTTTCGTAGTGGAAACGCTTGACTTGGTCGCCAGATAGTTTAGAAATGTTGAAATCAATAGCTTTGAAAGTATGTGCTGTGCTAGCTGTTTCTTTCTGGAAGACTTTCAAGAACTTGTTAGAGCAGCTTTCTGTAAATTATGGCTTTATAACGCCAGAATGATTTCTAGCCACATGCTTGCAGAAATGGATGATGTTTTGAGTTGGGACTTTTCTGTATGTGAGTAAATAGCTTTGAGTGTGTCTGTCACAGGTGCTGCCAGCCTGACCGGGGAGATTGAGAAAGGTATGACTTCACTCAACTCTGACGACTACCACAGCTACTGCAACAAATAGATTTGTTTTGTATCTGTGCTTTGGTAGCTCTACGTGAGAGGCCATCCAAAACTAGCTAGAGATATTCCGGTTCTCGCTAGAACGAGCCAAATCCATTAATTGTTGCGGGTCAAGATAGTTACCTAACATCACTACATTGGCCTATATTTTATACTTAGACAATTGCGTTGAACCAAGACTTTGCGTCTGAATATAAAGGGTATCCGAAACTAGATCCGGGACTCTATGGTTGCAACTGAGTTACACAGAAAGAGTAGCATCAACCTCGCTACTAATGTGTGATGTACTGTAGATGGCACGCATGAACTGTATGGTGTAAAGTAGATAGTTGGTAAATGTTATGCGTGTGACAGTTGTTATGTATTCGTTTGAGATATATCTTGTAAAGAAGTGGGTTACCATGGTGAGCGGCTTTGGAGCACCACCTACAGACCTCTATGTAGAGGTTTACTCAGATAAGACTTGTGGTGTGTTCTGTGGTGTACTGGTTAGCATACATATTGGCCCATGGGGAGACGTGGGTTTCGGACGATGGGGACACATTACTTCTACCGATTTACCACCAACTTCTTTACAGTGTGGAAAGAAATAGCGGGTGGACATCGGACAATGTTCCACCAAATGCATTGTTTGTCCGGCCAAATCCACTTCTAGGCTTGGTGTAATGAGTTTGTCTCTCAGCACGTGATGGGCTTTCCAATATGGTGATAATTTCATGAGCATAGGAGCCTCCTCGTGTGATTTATCCAAAGGAAACCTTAGCTGAAATGTACTGTAGCTGTTCCGTAAGTCACATAGAGCTACTTTCCTCTCACTTTGGGTCTGAAAGTTTATCGTGCGCCTGTGTTTGTTAGAAACCACTTAGTAGGTGCTACTATTCCAAATACCTTCATTTGCACACAACACTGAGAAACACATTACAGTAGGCATACTGCTACGAAACCACTAGCCAACTATCTAACAAAGTGATTTTCCCCTTCTTAGCATAGTATAGACGCATTACTTTGGTAAGTACTTCCAAGTAGCGAAAACAATGGAATGCAATTACGGCATTGAGATAATTGGTGGCATCCCTATTTAGCACATAACCATACCATATAGGTTAACCATTTTCATATGATAACAGCTTATAAAATTATATGCAAATGGTTGCAGTGGGGGCGGGACTTATTGATACATGTCACACCACACATAAACGAAAGTCCTACCTATTCTCTATTTGCGTTGACCGGGCTGATCGTAAATTCCCTATGACTTTGCTACACAATGTTCTGAAGATACCAGTTGAAACCGCAGGACCTCCCATTTCTAAAAGTGGAAATGGTTGACATTAATCTAGCAGCGAGAGCTAGCGATAAGACGGTGTTGTGCATATCAAAGTTTTCTGCAACCACTAATGATCTTTAAGATGTGATCTAATTAAACGTTATGTCATTGTCAGTGATAGTCTCTGTACTCTGGATGTTTACAATGATGTATACCTGACACCATTTAGGCCAATACAATTAACAATAAAGATCTAAAGAGCACTCGTGGAGCCTGACCTTTCTCATTATCTACCTCCATTGGCCAGGTCAACGCAAATGGAAAATAGGCTCAGTCTGTCCGAGCCAAAATAATTTCCTATTTTTCACAGTGTATACATATATATTATTTATTTTTTAACATATATTTAACAGACTAATGGTGACCCAGTAGAGTCACCTTATTTTATAGAGTATGTATACACTGTAGATACTTGTATATGTATATATTATATTTATATATTACATACGTATACGTGTTATTTTAACAGTTAGCCAGGGAAAATGTCAATATCTGCTAAGCAGACAGTAAGTCTATCCATTGGCAATTTGGTGTTGTAATGCCAGATGCACGTAGGTAGTCAGTTGCTCATGCAGTCTGTTGACTGCTTGATGATGGAATTTTATTCCCGTGTGCAGAATGGTCTTCCTTGCTGTAGCTTTGAAGGTGTCCAATCACCGAAAGACTCCACTACCAGTTTAACTATTAACAAGCTTTAACTATTTCCAGGTATTGACTAGCTTTCTCTATTTCTCCAGCAGGAGCTGCAGCTCTGGCTATGTTGGCAGAGTTGAGAAGATATGAATTTTGGAAAGAACTTCTAACAGTTAAATCAAAGTATTCTTCTTTATCTTGAGCGAAATCGGGATGGAATATGTCATCAGGTCTTGAGTTATCTTCACTGCTACAGCGAATTTCTTGTTTAGTACGTGGATTATCAATACAGAGTGCTCCAAAACTAGTTCACAAAGAGCATTGTGCCTTCTAATACATAGAGGATCGTCGCCACAACCCAACACGTGGTCTTCAGATGTGTCGATAACAAATCCACAAGGGCGTCTTGTAAAGTTTGGTACAGGTGGAAAAATGGAAATTCTGAGGCAGTACCGCAGTGAAACTATGAACTCCTGTGAGGGCATGGTAAGGCCTAAATTATGGTTAGGAATTGCCCTAAGCCATGGCCCTGCATGTGGAGATGAAAGAGAATTGAGACGAGCTTGAGCTCTCAACCCAACAGAGTTTCTTATTTCACTGAAACAACTTGTCAAGAGTCTTCTGAATTAGTTTTTGTGTGGAAGTCACGATATTGATGTTACCGTGTAAAAGCAGGTGTGAAAGTCTATCACTCATCATAAATAAGTTCACCAGGAAAGGTAGAGTCATCTCCAAACAATTGGGTTGAAAAAAGTCTCGTGCCGCTGCAACTGCCAATGAAAGCTGCTATGGATGATCGTGTAGCAGATCTGAGACCAAGACCACAAAGGCGAATAGGCAGTGTGGCCTGAGCCCAAGAGACATCAGATTTAGATGAGAGAGAGAGAGAGAGAGATAGTCTCTAAGCAGCTTTGTATGTTAGAATTAAATGTAATAAGTTGTTTCTCGACACGATTTGAAGGCACTGTCCTCAGTAGTTAATTTTGCACACATCCATACAACTTCTTAACAGATTAAGTTCTATCTGTGGGTTTTTTGGTCTGGAAGAAGATCTTGAAGACAGCGAACTTTGTCTATACATTTTGCTAGAAAGGTGACAAAAAACTTGGCAGATCCAGAAACAAGAGAGCCTAGTAATTTGAGACCTTTAGCAGACTTCTGAATTCGTTGAATCTCGGCAGGAAACTCAGGAAATAATGTCTCACCAGTAGGCCAGAACGCCTCACTTTTGCTTATAACAGTAAACCATCTGAAGGACCAGCCACAGATAGTTTGTTCAGGAGGGAAGAGACTGCTGTGCGAGACCCATTAAACGTACCGTCACCTAAATATATATATGTGTATATATATAACGAGTGGACAAGATTTTGGATTGGCAGGACTGTTTGACAGCTTTAGAGGATCCTCAGGTGGAGCTTCATCTTCTCCGCAGCTGTTTGAGCCTTTGCAAGCTGAAGCACATCATTAGAACCGTTCCTGGCTTCAAGATCAATGATGTATTGATGCAGTTTGACAGTGGTCTTCATCACAGTTTAGAGGCTTTATCCTCTTCTTCGGTCTCTGACCTGGCATGGAAACAGGCAACTCTTCCAGTTTGTTTGAGTGGTCTAGGTCTTCGTGAGGCCTCTAGATCTTCATCTGCAGCTTTTGTTGGCAGCTGCAACTCTTCTCGGCAGTTGTCTCTCCGTCTTCTTAATGACTCAGCGTTCATGCCGGTACATGAAGAAAATGATTGGACCCAGCATTCTTCCTTTTTCCCTGGTGAAGTGCAATGTCGACAACATCTTGCAAGTCTTTTACCACCTACTAGTTCTGTCTCGTCCTCTGTTTCTTCTACACAACATTCCTTCCAGAAGGCTCTGGATGATGCTTTGAGATCCAGCATTAAAGTCAGCTTTGTTAGTCTGCGAGAACAGGCACGTTTCAGTGCTCTCGCATATCCTCATGCGGGGGCTTGGTTGAGGGCAATCCCCAACTCAAGTTTGGGCCTGGCCATGTCTCCGCGTGAATTTGTGACTTCTTTGTGTTTACGTTTGGGAATTCCGGTTTTTCCAGCATCTCCAAAACTCGGTTCGTTGTGTGTGTGCGGTCATGAATTGGACATTTTTGGTGATCATGCTCTTGGCTGTGGTCCTCTTTGGATTAAGCGACATGATGCCTTATGTGACGTCATCTTCCACTAGTTGCTCTTAGACAACTCCAATGTACGTCGAGAACAATGCTGTTCCTCTCATTCTATGACAAGACCAGGTGACGTTTTCCATCCCGACTTTTCCCTAGGCAAGGCTGCTTATTTCGACATTTCCGTGAGGAATTCGTTCACTCCCTCTCACCTTATTAATGCTGCCATAAAAGCTGGTGCTGCTGCTGAGGCTGGGGAAGTGGACAAAGATGAACGCCATCTTGCTCAACGTTTCAAGTTATGGCTGTTTGTTTAATTCTCTTGTGGTGGAATCATACGGAGTGTGGGCTGCACATAGTCTGGAGGTGTTGAGATCAATTGTCAAGAAGTCTCTTCTATCATCTGGCTTGTCTCTGGGCCAAGCTTCCAGGCAATTTCACGAACAGTTATCTGTTCGTTTATGGCAGTATAATTCAAGACTGATTAGTAACTATCTACCTAATTTTTATGACTTAGACTCTTTGTGCTTCCGTCCTTAGGGTGGATATGTGTTATCTGTGTTATCTGTATTATATACAAATATATATATATATATATATATATATATATATATATATATATATATATACTAGTACTGCCCGCCCTATGGGCGGTGGCAATCTATTGTTGTACGCCACTTCTGCAAAGAATACGCACCTTCCATGACACACGGATGCACGCATGCACACAAAAGCAGCCCAGTGAGTCGGCAGACCGTGAGCCGCAGCCGGCTTACTTCGAGTACAGCCAGCGCATCCAGACGATCAATGCAGATGAAGCGCAGACCAGTTCACGTCACATTTGCATACTCGGTCAATTGAATAAACAATCTCCCGCACATCTCAATCTCCCGTGTATCTCAATTCACGTCACATTCGCATACTCGGCACTTCCGCAAAGACACATTTGCGTAGCAGTCCAATTTTAGGTTAATTTCAGCCCCCAAAGCAATCCGATGCAACCGTTCGTCTCTGACTACGCATTTTCTAGCATCTCATGTCAGACTCTTCCCACCTAAAACGTCATGATCTATTCGTGGAGAACGACGTCACTTTTGTGAAGACAAATTCAGTAACACACAGATGCACGCACACACAAGTGGCCTGCGCATCTCATTTCAGGCCGCCAAAGTCTTGTTTTGGGCCGTCGGAGGCAGTCGAGGCAAAATCCAATGTGACCGTTCGTCTCAAACTTGCGATCTTGACTGGCCCACCGCGTTTCATGACGATCCGAGACCAGCGTCATGTCGATCAGCGCCTTACAGACAGACAGACATGTGGGCGGTCCCGAGCGTTTGCGTATTATTGTATATATATATATATATATATATATATATATATATATATATATATATATTCTCTGGGTTTGTGGTCAGCTCACAGCCTTAGGATCTTGAAGACAATTGCCAGAAGACTGACATTTTGTAACTATGCTATTATTAGTCAATCCGTAGACTATTTGCATCAGCAATTTTTTTGTAGATTGTGGCAGTACAATACCAAGCTGATTTTGCATAGATTGTCTTTAATTGTTAGTGACAATTTCACCTCACTTGACATTTAGTGTTGGGAGGTGTTAAATACACTAATAGATTATTTCTCCAAGAATATATATGCATATGTATGTGTTATAAATGTATATACATGTATCTATATATGGCAATGTCAACATTTTGCTGTTTATGTAGATCAAATCGGTGAAGACAGGTTCTATTTTTTGGTCTGCCCTTACAGCTCTCTCTTACATGTATATGGTAATGCCACTTTCTTATTGTTTAGCCATCAAGTTTCTTTTTACTTATATTTGGGTTAACTAGGTGTCGGCATGGGGTGGATATGTATTTATTATCAACTTGATTCCTCTTCATATTTGTGTGTTGCTGCTGATGGGAAGATATTCTAAGCGAATTCATATTGGTATGGAATAAACATTTTGACATGATGATTATTTTCAAGTTTGCTTGACTTTTGTTTGCTATCTGCAGCATATTCAGTTTTTTATATTCTTGGTCTGCTGTTCTCAATGCAAATACCATTTGTTGGCTTTCAGCCAATTCGGACAAGTGAACATATGGCATCTGCAGGTGGGTTGTGGCTTTTTTGGTTTGATTGATCAATTTTGCTGTTGCTGTTTACTTGCTGTTTGAATTGGTGTTAGTGATGTTTTGCAGTTGTTTGCTGCTTGTTTGCTTAGGCTGTACAGTAGGATAGGTCTTTAAAGGAACACTTTGGAGAACTACGCAGTGTCTAGTGCATAGCATAGTGCACAACTGAAATAGCGAGGTCCAGTGATTGTCAGTGTTTGCAAAAGCGGAGCCATATAGTATAGTGGCTCTGCGCAAGTGTTCCTGCATAGGGATGAGTGCCTCTTAAACTGTTACAACAACATCGACAACAGCATCCATTGCCTTCAACGCCAAAGAATTTCTCCAAACAATGATTCCCTCGAATGTTACCGAACGGAAATATATCGCACAAAAGGTCAGTCTCTAGACGGTCTGAAAGTAGCACAACGGTTTCCACTGTGCTTGGAGCGACAGAAACAACAGAGAGGTCGTTCCAGGAATGTGATTGCATCAGTAAGCTCGCTTGAGCTGATTGTGTGCCAAGAAACGGTACACTTGGCGGACAAGATTCTTGAAACAGCCATTTTAGTTTCAAGTTATGAAGCGTTCTTAATGTACATCTGTCGGGTTTGCTCTGAGGTAGCGCTCGAATACTCAACTTGGTTAGTATGGATTTCTCATTAGCGAGCAAAGACGGAGCAGTAGTGCACTATGTTGCGCACTAGACGCTGTGCAGTTCTCCTGAGTGCTCCTTAAAAGGGAAGGCCAGCAAATGAACTTAACTTGTATGAGTAGATCTTACAAAGACAAATCGATCGGCATAAGTCAGTTCGTGCGTTAACTTCACTTTCATAATGGAGAACGAGCGATGTTTCTGTGATGTGCAATGCCCATGCGCCCACTCTCCAATTCCTGTTCAATTAAGGTTTGCCCACTGCAAACGAATCGATGCGTTTACAGATGACTGCTGCGGATATATCGAGAATGCCGAATGTGAATGCAAAGATATTATGAAGATTTTCCTTCTTGCCATTAATGGTTTCTCTCTAAAGTAAAATGGTGTCGCTAGAGCTGTTTTAGTCAGACTTTCTAACAGAATTCCTCATTACTATGGCTTACCTAGAGAACACGCTTTTGCTTGAGCATTTGTTTACCCTTGTTCTTTTGATATCTAAAGAGAAACGTTTGTTCAGCGTACTATCTGGCTTGTGCAAAGAGGACGATCATATTTTCACATCTGGGATTGTAACCTTCTACCAATCAGCGACAAAAGAAAGTGATCAAACCGGATGTGTAAATAGGAAGGTCCTCTGTTTCTCTTTGAATGAAAAACATTGCTCGTTCTCAGTTACGAAAGCGAAGATAACAGAATAACTTATACTCGTCCCAATCACTTTGTCTTTGTAAGATCTACTCACAAACGTTAAGTTCAGTTTTGTTGGCCTTTCCCTTTAACCCTTCACGAACGCACTGCTAAGTTCCCTCCCTCTATGACCTTTGTACTACTATGTCACGCCTATAATTGTCTAGCGTGCGTCTTTATTATCTAGCGCGCGCCTTTATAGTCTAGCGCGCGCATAACAAAATACTATTATTTGCAACTGTAGCAACATTATAGAAGTAAAAATAACAATTCTGACACGTATAAAATGTACATAAATTGCTCGTTTGAATGACACAACTTTTGTAACTACCTCTAACTGTTTCAATATTTTATTTCGTCTAACTGTTTATTTTACCTCTATTATGCATAACAATCCAATCAAGTTGATTGACTATTTGAAAAAATATTGATATGCAAAATGCTAAACCAATACAAAATATTTGCAGCAGTGACTTCACGCTTACAATTATATACACATATATACACCTAATCCAACACTAAAAAACAACAAACTGTTACTATATACAACAATATATAAATAGAAATATACAACAATATATAAATAGAAATATACAAAAATATATATAGAAATATACAACAATATATAATAGAAATATACAACACTATAAATAGAAATATACAATATACACAGTCACAGTGTGGCAATTTTCAGTCATTTTCTGTGTGGTACTTTATAAAACACTATCGCTCAGCAGATGACACACAGAGGGGGACGTTGCATTCTTGGCAGCGATACCTGGTTTTTGAGTTATGTCTGCCTTCAGATACACAAACAATGCAACGTACTAACCCCTCTGCTATAACCGGCATGTGTGAGCTATACCGAGGGTTTGGCACCTGTTGTAGTTGTTGTTGCTGTTGTTGTATTTGTTGTTGCTGTTGTTGTATCAGTAAATGTTGTTGTTGCATTTGTTGTTGCATTTGTTGTTGCTGTTGTTGTCGTTGTTGTATTTGTTGTTGTTGTTGTTGTATTTGTTGTTGTGCATGTGTGAGTTGTTGTTGCAGCTGTTCTTTTTGTTGTTGCATCTGTTCTTTTTCTTGTTTCATCTGTTCTTTTTGTTGTTTCATCTGTTCTTTTTCTTGTTGCATCTGTTGTTGTTGTTGTTGTTGTATAAGTTGTTGTTGTTGTGTGTCTACTCTATGTTGTTGTACTTGTGATAATATTAGTAATTGCTGTATTTGCTGTTGTTGTTGTTGTTCTTCTTCTTGTTGTCGTCTCCGTTGTTGTGGTGTCGGTGCGGGAATTTGTATCATACGTTTTGTCAAAAAACAAAATTGGGCTAATGGTTCGCTAATGTCAATTCCTGCCAACCCTCGGATAAGCTCACACCTGAAGTCTTTCTGCGCATACTGCCCTTTCCTCTGGAGACGTTCATCTTGAGGATGTTGTTTTTGAAGGGCAGTAAACATGATGAAGCTGTTGAGAATAGCTAAGTCAATCATGTGCAGAAAGATCTTCTTCCAGTACTTGAGGCTCTTATGCAATACTTCATAATATTTAATCATTTGGTCTGATTTATCTACACCTCCCATGTGGGCGTTGTAGTCGCAAATAGCCTCAGGTCTGAGAATACGGATCCTGTGGTGCCCATCATACTTTGCACGATCCTTGGTGAATCTTTCGCAAAGAGCATGATGGTGTCCAGAATGAAGGGTGCTCATAAGCGTTACCACGTTACGGTCCACCCATTGAATGGTACAGAGTGGACCATCACATTCATAACGAAATGAACCTAAACAAAACTGTAATTGTATTTGCTAATAAACACATATGCTATAGTTACCTCGTGGCAATTTTGAGAACAGACGAATGTTCTTCAAATCGGCAGGAACACCCTTCCTGTTTTTCTGGACTGTACCACAGGCCATTGTACGCCGGTCATAGAGCTCCTTGAACAGGGGTCCTGATGTATAGAATTGATCAGTGTACACAGTGTACCCCTGATCAAGGAGAGGATCCATCATACGCATGACTGTACGATGGATCACACTTGTGTCATCTGCTGACTGAAGTGTTGTCTTCCGTCGTTTTCGAGCTGAGCCAGCTGATGGTGTTGTGGTTGCAGCTGCTGTTGTTGCTGCTTGTGATGTTGTTATTCCCGCTGTCGCCGCCACTGATGATTGACGCTCCTTGCCCGTGTAAATATCGAAGTTGTATGTGTAGCCAGAAATAGAATCGCATACACAATACAACTTCACACCCCACTTGACGGGTTTGTTTTTGATGTATTGCCTAACAATAGCAAGATCATATTCAGTATTTGTTCAGCTTATATTTTGGAAACCTTTACATACCTAAAAGCAAAACGGCCTTTGGCTTTCACCATGCGCTCGTCAAGTGAGACACGGGCTTGAGGCTGACCATATTCAAGACAATTTCTACGTAATTCGTCGTATACTGTACGAACTTTTCTCAATGGGTCAGCCTCTCGGTCCTTATCAGTACGAGGATTTTCCATCTGTAGGACCGATAGGATTGCGTCAAAACGGTCGCGAGACATGAACTTTCTGGCCCACAACCCGTAAAAGGGAAAAGTTGTGCGCCAGTAATCTGTGAGCTCAGGAACCTACAGATACAAAAATCAAAAATAATACACTAAATATTTTGTTATAGTATACCTTGACAAGTCCCATGTATATCAAGAGCCCAATCAGCGAGTTCATCTCGACAACCGTCACTGGTCGAAAACTACCCTCCCCTCGCCGTCCTCCAGACTTGCCTCTATAACTTTTTTTGCAGTTATCTTCACCGTTGATGTTACTGTTTCTACACAATATTATACCATGAAGACAGATGCAGAGAAAAGACATCAAACACATACGTTCTGATAATCTCCAGCATGTTGTCAGTAAAGAACAATTTGAAGAATCCTACAGCAGTGGTAGGATACGGTTGAGGAGGGTAGAATCCTGCCGGCCTTCGTGGTGCAAATTGTGGTAATTGCCGTTGGTAATCATCCACAGGTGGAACATGGCACAAATGCTCGACAGGCAGTGCATCAGTGCGGCGATCAAGACGGGCAGCTGGCTCAGGCTCAGAGTCAGATGACTCAGACGAGGAAGCTGGTGAATGACGTTGAGTTGCTCGACGTTGAGTTGCTCGACGACGAGCTGGCTGTTTTCTAGTTGGCTGCTGACGAGGTTGAGGTGGTGGTTGCTGATGGGGAAGAGTTGATGACACAGAAACAGCAGTGACTGAAGAAGAAGGAGCTGAATGAGAAGTAGGGGGTGAATTGGCAGGTAGAGAAGTAGCAGGTAGTGATAAATGTGGATCTGGTGATGAAGGAGAATGATTGTGAGGTGAAGGGGGGCTAATACAAATATAAGATATTAGAATCTGTGTGCATGAGTGCAATATATTGCATCTGTAATCACAAAATACAGGTACACAGCCATAGCAACCGCAACACAACAAGTCCGTTGCTATGTGCGTTGCTATGGGCATAACTCAAATTCTTGCCAACTCCTAACATCCAAACTTGGAAAACATTTACTGAAACGTAAAAACTAAACAGCGCATAGCAAAAAACGAAACGAATAGACATCAAACTGTTTTACATACCGATGTCTACCACAACATACGGGTACACAGCCATAGCAACCGAACACTCATGCGTTGCTAAGCGCATAACTCAAATTCTTCCCAACGGCTAACGCCCAAACTTGCAAAACAGGTACTACAAACGTTACTGAACAACGTATCACAAAAAAACGAGATGATTAGACATCAAAACGTTAGACTTACAGCGTAGCGTCATCGCTGTCTTCCTCGACGGGTAGCACTTCTTCGTTGTCCGTCGAGTCACAGTTGGACGACGATATCGAAGTCAGCGACACATTACCACCATCGTCATCATCGTCATCAGTTGTTTGCAGCTGAAAAATATTAGCCAAATCGCCAACAGGCAGCGAAGCCCCAACTTGAGAAGAGCGCTGCGACATCCGGTGGAAAGAAAATTATGACCAAGCCGCATGCGCCGTTAAAAATTTGCCCGTATGTGTAGACACGCCTCAAAGGTGTGTCTAACAGTGAAAAATATTTTGATTGGCTACAAGCGTTCAGGAAGGTGGATATTCGACGATGAAGTCACGTGGCCGGAAACAGACCATGACGTCAGAGGTGTGCAAACTGCGATATCTAGCGATTACGAGAACGTAGACTCCTCAAAGTAGGTTCATTTGAAAGATAATTTAATAGCGAATCGTTTAGGCTATAATTTAAAAGTATTGACAAAGGCTCCTTTGCAGGAAACCGGAATAGCAAAGCCGGGTACTGACCGGAGGTGGAGACAAGGTACGCGCGTTACCGACGTCACTCCACGTGATGACCTACGTAGCGCGACGTAATAACTAGTCAGGAATAGAAGGGTTAAGTTAAGGCCATTTGTTATCACCAACGAGGTAGCGTTAGTATGTAGGGTTGACTTTGTGTTCAGTCCCTGTAAGAGCGGGTATCGGTATAAATCATTTCTTGTACAAAGCTGATTTCCATACCAACCTCTGCGATTGCAACAGAGCAGGTCCATGACTACTCAAATTTGTCATTTCAGTGCATGATTCCCTCTCTAGAACCGACCCCGGCGTGGAATTTCTCGATGACGCGAATGCTACACTTACCAGTTCATTTGAACACATGCCCACATCAGTCCCATGTAGACTGTACGGGGCAGCAAATTTACTTTTAGAATAAAGGCTGGAAATAGAACCAAGCAGCAAGTGGTTTTGTCAATATACATCAGGATCTTCATGAACTCATCTGTTCTTTTTACATCATACATACATGCCAATCATATTACACACTATATTCATGTTATCTGATTCGATCGGACAGACTCATCTCCCATCTAGCAGACAATCTAGCAGACACCTTTCTGACGAAATCGTTCCGCTTCTCTGTCGCCCTCCGCAACGCTTCCAGCTATTGAAGACTTTATGCTGATTGAAGCCACTCTTCTACTGATAGCGTTTCTTTCTAAATTCAGATTGCATTTTGCACTGAGTTCAACCTACACGTTTCCTGTGCCGAGTGGTACAAGGGGAGTGTGTCGATTTCTAGCCTCATTGTCTACCTCACCAATTGCACTGCTCACGTACACCGTTACCACTGTGCATATCTATGCTCATGCTGAAAAAGAATGCAAACAAATATTTAAAACATTTTGAAAAATGAGAAAGATGTAGGGTTGTCGTACGAAAAAGGGTAGAAACAAGACCATGTAAGGGTGTGCTGTGACATCTTTTGTATACAGACTGACTGAGCAATACATCATCTCTACATTGCACCATTTTCTAATTAGTAAGGTCTGAAACACATATTATAGTGTCTCTAATTAGCTATAGAAAATGTTGCAATGTAGAGATGATGTATTGTTCAGTCAGTCTGTATACGAAAGATGTCACAGCACACCCTTTCATGGTCTTGTTTCTATTCTTTTTTGTACGGCAACCCTACATCTTTTTCATTTTTTGAAAATGTTTTTAATACTTTGTATATATCATGTGTGTTTACCAGGACTAAGCTCATTGCTACTCTATTATTTACATAATTCCTTGAACACACTATACATCACATTAGTTTTTCCATTTTAGTGGATTTAGCATTAACGAATTTAAGGATGTAAACAGAGTAATAATTATCTTTCTTTTAGGTGCATTCGTGTTGATTCAAGCTGTTGGAGCATTTATGTTTCTTCGTTCTCTTATGACCTTTCGTGATATTCGCAAACTTTTTTATGCCTTGGTTGTGGGATCGGCTGGTGCTGTCTTTATTGCAGTAATAGGCCTTACATATGCTGGTTAGTTGAGTTGAACTTTATGACCTGTGGAGTATGTTGTAAGAGTTGTTGTATGCTGGTAACACTATCCAATCTTTTGCAGGTTATATTGCTCCCTGGAGTGGTCGTTTCTATTCATTGTATGATACTGGGTATGAGCACATTCTTTTGTATAGATGGTAACCAGGGCAGGGATGAACTTTATTATTTGTTGGAGAAGAAATTTATTTTTTTAAACCACGATGGAGTGGGTTAATATTATTCAGACAAACAAATGTGTTTTTACAATTTCCAAGCAGTAGCAGAGAATCATTATTGATGTCAAATTCAATGATATCGTTTTATCTTTATTTATCAAGACTTATGCTGTCTTGGGACTGCAGTTAGGTAGTCACTTTAGAGTTTATTACTCAGAAAGACAGACACTCATGCAGTGTTGGACAAGGAATGAACAAAGACACTGAAAGGAAGAAAGATATAGACAGACTGACCTACACACAAGCAGGCAGAGACACAAATGGAGCCAAGTAGACAATAGTAGGACCTGGAAAGTCTATGGAATGATAGACAATGGATAAACCTGTGGCTCTTCTAGTTATTGTAATAGCTTATTGATGTAACAGCTTTCATGCTGTAGGCTATCTGTTATACCTTTATAGACTGGCATATACAAAAGTGCCTTGTGGACTGTAATAGTTTTATGTACATAGTTATGCAAAAATCCACATTCCTATTATTGCATCAGTGTCGGAGCATCAGCCAACCACTTGGGTGTCTTTCTTCTTTGATCTTCACTTTTTGGTGTGCACTTTTCCAGCGGGTGTGTGGCTCTGCATTCGACAGCACAACGATGAGAGAGTTTTTAGTAACCATTTAAAATATTGATATAAACATGGTTTCTTCTGTAAGTGATTGTTTAGTTGTTCTCTATGCTGTGTCAGCTGTGTATTTTGCGGGAGTGATGGTTCGTCTCATGTTGACATTGACACCATGTGTTTGCATCCTCTCTGCTATTGCCATCTCAAAGACACTGGATGTGTATCTTTACACTGAACCAACAAAATCAAAGAAAGAGAAGACTGATACAGAAGCAGAACTAGAAATCAACCCTGTTAAAGACAAAAAAGACATGTACAAACAGGTGTGTCTTTTTTGAATTTGTTTTGGGGGAAGTTTTGATGAATGTTGGCTAGGTGAAACCTAAGAAGGGAGGGAAGAAGGAGAAATCATCTGATGGAAGTTGGGAGGATGAAGGATTACCACAGAATATTAAGTCTTTTCCTGTGATGGCTATTATTATGCTTCTGCTTCTGTTTGCCTGCCATGCTACATGGGTAACCAGCAATGCCTATTCCAGTCCGTCAATTGTTTTAGCAACCAACAATCAAGATGGGTCAGTAAACTGATAGTAAGCGTTAATGAGTGTGGTCATCTACGTTGGATTTGAAATATGACAATAAATGCTGTAGTATATAGTATGTATAATTATAGTGATGACCAGTGAATGGCTTTATTGTAAAATTTATGTGTCTTTTATAGTGCTTGTCTTCTCCAGCAGGGTTTATCATTGAAATGTCAGACTTGATAGCTGACACTTGAAGTATAAGCAAGTCATTATGTGGCAGTGTTGATATATTTTCTTAATGTTTCTCTAATGATGAGATGCATGGTGTTTGAGTGGTGCTATATGTTGAGTACACCCTCTATGGATAATTTTTGTTATGATAAAGTGTATGGATGTACTAATTATAAGGCACTGTTAGGTAAGTCAAATGTTAGAAGCAACTTTCCAACTGCTGGATACTGGCATCAGTGTTCTCGCCAGTACCGTCAGTACCGTCATTTTGACCGTTGGGAGAGGAAGGGACGTTTGGAGTGGGGAAAACAGCATATATTGACGGTTGGGAACAGAATTGGAACGCCTTAGCATAGCATAGTGTGGCATCACCAATCTAAAGACATTAGTGATCTTGATGGTCCCAGAGTTGCTACAGAACAATACATATTCTCATGTCAGACAGCTGGTAATCTTAGGAAGTCTGCATGGTCTCCTTGTTGATGTTTGAGGTGAATTCCTGTTGACCTTTAACACAAGAAGTGCTAATGAGACTGTTGTTGCAGTAGGTGTTCTACTAAGTACTGTTTACCTTCAATCTCATGCTTTGTACACCCTTACTCTTTTAGGTCAGCTTATAAGTCCAGTTTTAAGTCAACTTGTCATTGTAATAATCTACTGTATTATCTGTCTGTCTGTCTGTGTTATTTTTAACAAGGTTATGTTCAATGAGGTTTATGCAACAAGATCTCAGTGTCAATTTTATTGAATAGCCTACCGATCATGCAGTAGCTTTAGACTTACATAGAGTCTTCTGACATTTTGTTACAGTTAGCAAACCACACTTCTTTTTAAAATTGTAGTTTCCGTCTATTATATTTTGTCTCATCTATGGAACGTAGGATATCTACGTACAACAATATACTACTCAGCAATAATCAGCAATTATGTGCATTCACGGCACAAGATCTTGTACTTGCCATCCCATTGACGTAGACACTGTCAGGCTGATAACCAGTGAGCCTCTCCTCACTGAGTAGACAATGTCTTTAATTTTTAGTGTTTCGTAATTAACTGTTAGTTATTATTATGTAGTAAGTAGTTAAATTAGCAAACTTCTGTTATGTTCTCAGCTTTCTTGTTAATGTTGCGGTTTATGTCATAGTGTTTAGTATCTACTTATATACTACTACTACTACTACTACTACTACTAATACTACTGAGAGACATAGTGTATTTGAATAAAAGTACTATGTACATATACTATGAATAGAATATACATACACTAATGTGTCCACAAAGTTTATTACTACGACTGTAAGGAAACACAACAACTAGGTAGTGACATTCTGCATGCCCAGAGACATGATATATTCAATTAACAGTAAGACAAACCACTCTCAGCAGAAGCCAAGAGTATATTGTTGTTAGTGATTGGGCGCTTTGTTTTGGATCTGCACCCCCTGATACACATAACTGCAGATCGAAGCAATGCGAAGCTTATTCGACATCTGACCCAGCATAGTGTTGTACTGTAGGCCATTTCCTGCTTTTCTGAGACGAGAGATGGCAGTCGTTTCAGGAATGTTGATGTTAAGTTGCTTGCTCCTCCTGTGCAAGAGAATATCAGTGGTGTGAAAGAAGCTTGTTCGACTCTTCTGATTTGAGCCTCGTATTTACGTTTCTTTTCTTGCTCTTGTTTTCTGTACAGAGATGATATTGCTGATGATCTATATGACTGAGCATGAGGATTGAAGATTCTGACATCAAAGTAGGTTTTCTGAAATCTACCACCCAGAAACCGCACGCAGAGATGTCAAGTCTGGCTTCATCATCAGTGCTGTTACTCCTCTGAGGCATTATCTCTCCAGTCAGTTTTTGTAAATTAGTTCTTTCTGGACATCATGACAGACATCATCCAATAAGTCTGCCACAATGTCTCGAGTCTCATTGTGCCTCAGTGTTGGAAATCCACCGGTAGGACATGAGAATGAGTGATCAACTGAGAAATGGTCTCCACAAGGGCAGAAATCAGGTAGAAATGCTGGTCGCCAGCCATAATGTAGACATAGTGCGTCGTGAAACTCAGATTTTGTCAGGAGAAAACTATGCTCTTCTATAGGTACAGCTGTCAGCCACACAGAAGCACCTTTCTCTTTGGCTAAATCAACAGTACGTTTGAGATTTCCATTGAGGTTGGCAGAAACTTCCTCATCAGTGACATTGATGACAAGATTTTTCTGACGTTTGACTGAAACTTTCAATATGCTTTGTTGTTGTGAAACCTCCTCAGTGATTTGATTTTGTTGCTGAAGAATGAGCTTGGTAAGAGGCTCTGTAATTTCAAGGAGTAAGCAGACTCTCTGTGTAGGGACAAAGGATCAATGATTCCAAGTCCACCTCGTCGAACTGGAAGAGCGAATACTTTTCTCATCGTTTCTCCAGGTGCGGATTGACCCGTCAATGCTGGAATTAGGTCTGAGTCGATTGCTTTAGTCAGTGGTTGCAGAAATTGGGCTAAGTTGTTGTTGGTCCTGGCCATATAGGTCCATTTACTGCTTACTCCATGAGTGAAAGCTGAGTAAGCTGCATGTGGTTGTGTCTTGGCGATGACAGAGAGATGTTCAATTTCCTTAGTCCAGTTTTCAACTTTGTTCTTGAGAAAAGTGTCACAGAAGTCCTTGGTTCCTAGAGCAGCTCTTAAGTACTTCCTACCTTCTGCAGTGATGTTGATATTTGTGTTTTCAAAGTGAGCTGTTGCTGCATCAATGTTTCCTCCTTTAACTATCAGCCATGACTTCTTTGCATTATGCAGGTAGCCAAAGGAAGAGCCAAATGTGTTGAGTTTATTCCACCGTTGTTTTAAGAAGTTAAGTTTTCCACCTGCTGCAGCGTCGTCAGCATACCAAACTTGTGTTGTTTCTTTTGTGCTAACCTTTGTCAAAAGAGGAACTGTTGCAAGGGCATACATTGGCATAGCCAATGGATCACCTTGAGTCGTGCCTTCTTTAGATATTAGAACTTCACCTCCAAAAAATAGGAAAGATGGTTGACGGTATGTGTTGGCGAGCACCGGTAAGATAGCAGGACAGTTAACAGAAATATTCGCTAAAGCCACTTGACGGTTCAAGGTATTGAAAGCATTAGAAGCGTCTACAAGTAGGATTGCGTCTGTATTTGGATCATCAAAAAGAGTTTGCATTGCATGTGTGGCAGATTCAACACCTGATAATTGGCCTGCACAAAGTTGAAGTGGTCCAGCAGCGTTCAGTATGTCTGACTTTGCAATACTAAGGATGGCTTTGCCGATTATCCTTCTTACTGTTTCACAGATGCCATTTGGTCGAACTCCGGGTTTCTTGTCCAGTGGAATCAGATGACAACTCACCAAACCAGTAAAACCAATTGGATCAACAAATTCTGTTGAGATCCTGCGTGCTAGCAAAGCCAACAAATTGCAGAGGTCCCTAGAAGGGCCTTGGAATTTTGTGCATAGCCTTCTCCAGTCTGCAGCATTCAAACCAGAAGGACCAGCAGCACCCTTGCCCTTCAAAGCCATGTTGCGGATTACCACTCCATCAAGCTGATCAAACAAGATTGCATGAACAGGAGGAGCTTGGAGACTTGGATCCAATACTGCATCTGGTACCAAAGGTGCAGGATCAGGATGTTTTTTCTTCAATATTTCTCTTACTGGCTGGTGTGAACCATCATCAATGCATTCATCTAAGGATAGAACACCACAATCAGCCTCATCTGAGAGAAGTCTCCCTGCAGCCCTGACATCAACTTTTTTCATGTAATTTGGAAATTTTCGAGATGAATCCGTTTTCATGTTTGAATGGCAGGACTGAACTTGATTACCCAGATGTAATTGAATTGTTCTTGCTTCTCTAAGTAGACCTTGGATATCACCTTCCAGCCAGGATGCCATTCGTCGTGTAAGACAAGATGCTTGATCTCGGGGCTTTGATTTCATGTTAGGTCTTTGCAGCAAAAGGTGTGGCATTACCATTGCAGCTGTGATTGCAACAGATTCCAAAGCAGTAGCTTCAGCATGAGCTTGAAATAGTCTGGCCAGTTCAGACACGAATTGTCTCCCAGATGTACCCCAAGGCACTTGAAACATGTTCTTTCTCCAATGAACAACTTCTTGATAAGCTTGATCAATAAGCGTACGAAAATGACCTCCATCTATAGAACATATAGAACTACTACTACTGAGAAGATATGGTGTATTTGAAACAATAGCAGACTACGTATACACAAACGGCAACCTACAGCGAATGGCAATAAACTATTACTACTACTAAACAATTACTGTCATATACTACTACTACTACTACTACTACTACTACTACTACTACTGAGAGAACTGGTGTATTTGAACAATCAAACGGCATCTGCTAACACACTACTACTACTACTACTTGAATAAACTACTACTACTACTACTACTAATAATAATAAAATCTCTACTACTTTTTTCAAAATACTACTACTGTATGTAAAAGCTTCCTCTATAGCAACAAGTTTCTAGGTTGTAACAACTTTGAGATAAACAGTCTTCTATAATCTACTTTCTGCTGCTTCCAGCAGAATGTTGAAGTCCCTTGAGGTTCTGTGAAGCTTGGACCTGCATCCTCGCAAACACATCACGCAGGCCCGAAGGAGTGCAAATGACAGTCGACATCTCAGCCAGTTGATAGTTGTGCTGTACTCGGTGTGGTGCTTTTCCGATAAAAGTGAGGCTAGTCTTTTCAAAAAAATAGACGTCAGTTTACTGCATCCTCCAGTGCATGCTAAAATGATTGGCGTGAACGATGAAAGCTCCACGTTATTAATTCGTTCCTCGTATCGCCTTTTCTTCTCTTGTTCCTGCCGTTTATATAATGACGGGATCTGCACTGATTTGTAGGATGAGGCATTAGGGTTGAAGACCCTGACGTCAAAGAAAGTTCGTTGGAAGTGCCCACCCCAAAATCCACTGACAGCAATATCAAGTCTGGCATTTTCGTCAGAGGTAGTACAGCGTTTTTGAAACACCTCGCCGTTGAGAGGTTGCAGAACGGGCTCTTTGTGTACATCGTGGCAAACCTCTGTCAACAAGTTGGTAAATAAATCGCGGACCTCGTTATGGCGGATGCTGGGGTATCCTCCTGTTGGACATGACAGAGAGTGATCTACTGAGAATTTAGATCCACATGGACATATGTCTTGGAGGTTGGACGGGTGCCAACCGTATCTGAGGCACAGGGCATCCCGAAACGCAGATTTGTGCAAAGTGAATCCGTGTTGCTCTAGTGGGATTGCGGTCAGCCAGCAGGAGGCACCCTTCTCACAGGCCAATTCAACTGAACGTTTCAATTCCACAGATAGATCATTGACAGTGATTTCAGAATGAGACTTTTGTGCTAGATGTTTTTGCTGGCGAATGCTAGCTTTCATAGAATTCTGCTTGGTAGGAACGTTATCCAGGTTTGTTTCTTGTTGCACAATTCGGTTGACCAGTGGCGCACAAATTAACTTTGAGTATTCCAGCTCACAAGTCAACGAACGTGGATCTACAATTCCAAGGCCGCCTAGTCGAGGTGGTAATGCAAAAAGCCTTCTCATCTTGTCTCCTGGAGTACTTCTATTGGTTATGGCGGGAATCAGTTTGGATCGTAACGCCTCCTCCAGAGGATTAAGGTACGCTGCAAAGTTTTCATTGGTTCTGAGTGCAAATTTCCAGCGTCCAATCAGACCCCGTGTGAATATCGAGTGAGCAGCTTGTGGTTGAGTTTGGGCAATGCAACTGAGTCGCTCTACTTGTAACTTCCAATTGGTCACCTTTTCTTGCAGGAAGTTATTGCAGAAATCTTTGTTTCCAATAGCAGCTCCAAGGTACTTTTGTCCTTCTGTAGTAATGTTGATATTGGTATTTTCAAAGAGATGTGTAGCTTTGTCAATATTTCCTGATTTCACTAGCAACCATGACTTTTTGGGATTTGGAAGATACCCAAACATAGCACCTAAGTCAACCAACCTGTTCCACCATTTATGTAGACAGTCTAGCGAGCCTCCAGCAGCTGCATCATCTGCATACCATACCTGCTTTGTACCATTCGTCTGCACACTCTTTAGAAGTGGAATTGTGGCCAGAGCATACATTGGCATCGCTAAGGGATCTCCTTGAGTTGTTCCTTCACTAGAAAGCAACGTTTCTCCACCTACAAACAATGAAGAAGGTTGTCGATACGTGTTGGCCAAGATTGGAAAGATGGCTGGGCAGTTGACAGATATGTTAGCCAGAGCAACTTGACGGTTCAAAGTATTGAAAGCATTGGTTGCGTCTACAAATAGCACGGCCTCTGTTTCATCTTCATCATAAATACCTCGAATAGCGTGTATGGCAGCCTCGCATCCGACGTTCTGACCAGCACAGAGTTGTAGGGGTCCGGCTACGTTCAAAATATCTGACTTTACCACACTCAGGACAGCCTTGCTAATTATTCTACGAAGTGTTTCACAAACTCCAATTGGTCTGACACCAGGTCTCTTGTCCAGGGGTATTAGCCGGCAAGCAACCAGAGCCGAAATCCCACTCGGGTCGATAAACTGCGTTGCAATCCTGCGAGTTGTTGAAGCTATTGAGTCACAGAGATTTCTAGACAAGACTTTGAATCCAGTGCACAAACGCCTCCATGCAGCCGCATCTAAGCCTGATGGACCTGCAGCACCCTGGCATTTAAGTGACATGGCACGAATGAGATAGCCATCAATCTTGTCGAAGAGAATGGGATGTGTAGGAGGTGCCTGAGATTTGGAGTCCAGGACAGCTTCCTTAAACATAGGAGCTGGGTCAGGGTGTTTGTCTTTCAGAACATCTCTAACTGACTTGTGAGAGCCAGGAATACATTCGTCTAGTTCTAGCAAACCACAGTTGTCCTCATCTGATAGGAGTCGCTGGGCAGCATTGATATTTCCCTTTTGCAACAAAAGTGCAACTTTTCTTGATTGATCACACTCTCTATCCTGAGGACAATTCCGAGTACTGTGGCATCGAAGATGAGACTGGATCGTTCTGCCTTCTGCAATCAAACCTCCTATGTCACCCTTTTTCCAGGTTTCCAATCGACGACTTAAACAAGAGGAGTTCTGTTGTACACTGGATCTAGTGTGAGGTCTTTGGAGCAACAGATGAGGCATGAGCATAGCAGCAGTTATTGCGACTGACTCGAGATCAGATTCATTTGCAAATGCATAAAATAGCCTTGTAAGTTCAGAAACGAAGTGTCCACCAGAGGATCCGTAAGGCACTTGAAATAAATTCCGTTTCCAATGAACGACTTCACGATATGCTTGGTCTATCTGATCTTTTATATCTGCTCCAGGTACACCACCCCAGTTGAAATTAGGAGGCAGTAACACTCTGTACTGAGGGATAGCTGGCAGGTCAATGGCATCACTAGATTGATCTTGAGAAGCTTCATGAAGAACGACTTCTTGTTGTGTGACAGACTGATATGCAGTTCCAGTCTCTGCTGAAATGACTGGAGGAGCTTCCTCTACTTGAACCGGGCTCTTTGAGCTACCTAGCTCCCTGTCGTTCATGCTGACAATTCTGCGTGCTCTTAGAGATGCATTCCTCATTGATTCCACTGTCTCCGCAACAAGTACACTCCTGCTGGGCGAGTGACCTGAGTAATCCAGAGCCGTTCCATAACTAGTAGGAAAAGCGTTACTCGGATTTGTCTGCTGAAGCGGCGTAGAAGCTGTGGACATCTGCTTATCCGAACAAAGAGACTGAGACTGACGTTTTTGTGATGAACATTGTGTCAAATCCTTTTGAAGTGCCTCAGAGTAAGACATAGGTGTCTGAGATCTTCTAGAAACTTCTAGAGATTCACGTGTGTCACATACCAGAGTGGTGGTGACAGGTTGATCCATAGGTATCTTGTTTGAGGACAGACTATCACAAGAGCCAGAACGAGACACTGACGACTTTGATGCATTCTTTGAATCGTGAGATAAAGGTGACGACTTCCCATTCATGCACCGGCCGTGGTTTCTGGGATTGCAGTTCTTACATTCAACTCCTCGCTTTGCGCAGCGGCAATTCTTGCACCGTCCACTGCTGTTACACCAGCAGCACTTGGTCATGACGTAATTGACCAATATAGAGCGTTTCGAAAGCCAAAGAATACGTCAACTCGAAGAGCGAAATTTGAACCAACCGCCAGACTACTACTACTACTACTACTACTACTACTATATGAGCATCGAGTACTAGAAGTGGAACATGCCAGCTTCACTCCGTTGGTTTTTTCCTCTACCGGTGGCATGGGCTCTGAAACTTCCACCTTCTACAAACATCTTGCAGTTTAATTGCCAACAAAACTGAAAAGAAATATAGTTCAGTGATGGAACTTCTGAGATGTCGGATCAGCTTTTCTCTAATAAGATCTTCTGTTTTGTGCATTTGCGGAAGTAGATCAGCCAAGCACAGGCCTCTAAAATGTCATGACATGGATTTAATCAACAGTGAGGCTTGCCTCACTAAGTAGATTGTGACGTTGACTTAAGTGGGTTTGTTTAATTGAATGGATTGATATAGTGTTGTGTTGAGTGCCGTTGTAGTGGCTTTTGTAGTATGGGCATGACCGGTGGATGCTTTTGCTGAGTAATAAACTACTACTACTACTACTACTACTACTACTACTACTTATGACACGGATTTAATCGACAGTGAGGCTTGCCTCACTACATAGATTGTGACGTTGACTTAAGTAGGTTTGTTTAAATGGATTGATATCGTGTTGTATTGAGTACCATTGTAGCAGCTTTTGTAGTATGGATATGACCGGTGGATGCTTTTGCTGAATAAAACTACTACTGCTGCTGCTGCTGCTGCTGCTACTACTACTACTACTACTACTGAGAGAACTGGTGTATTTGAAAATCAAACTCTATCATACAAGATAAATAATTAAGCAGTGGTACTGTACGCAACATACGCAAAATGATTACTACACATATCTAACTCTAAAATTCAACTACTGCAAGGTAGTCTACTCTCGGTCGAAGCCAAGAGTATGTCTTTGTTAATAGGTGTTCTTGTTCTGCAGCCTCTGAGACAAGTGATGGATGCGCGTAATAAGGCAAAGCCAATGCAACATCTTATCCAGTTGATGGAAGTGCTGTAGACAATGTTTTGTTTCAGAGACAGTAGAGACCCCAGTCTTTTCAAAAACGTTGAAGTTATAGTGCTGGCACCTCCAGTACAGGAAAACACTAGGGGAGCAAAAGAGGCATGCTCTATTCGTTTCACCCTTTCTTCATAGCGATGTTTCTTCTCTTGTTCGTGGAGTTTGTAGCAGGAAGAGATTGCAGAAGACTTGTAAGAAGGAGCATTAGGATTGAATATTCGTACTTCATAAAAGTTTTTTGAAAATGGCCTTCCCAAAATCCACATGCAGACACATCTAAGCGAGCTTCATCTTTCGTGGAGTTGCTGCGCTGTGGTAGACTCTCACCAGAAAGGGGCTGTAACTTGGGCTCTACTTCAATATCATAACAAACATCAGAGAGAAGACTTGCTATAAGATCGCGTACTTCGTTGTGTCTGATTGTTGGGTATCCAGCAGTTGGACAGGCAAAGCATGATCAATCGTGAACTTTTTACCACAGGGACAAGTATCAGCTAAACAAGGAGGCAACCGACCATATCTAAGGCGTAACGCGTCGCGAAATGCAGACTTGTGTAGCAAAAAGTCATGTTTGATCAAAGGAAGCACTGATAAAACCAGGTAGAGGCACCTTTCTCTTTTGCTAGATCAATGGATCGCTTCATAGCTTTTGGAACTGCATGTTCTAATTGTTCTGCAATCGCTTTCATAGTTGATTTCTTTTGCTGATGTACAACTGATAACAAGCGATTTTGTTTTTTTCTGAACATTTTTCAAATATGTGTCTTGTTGAAGAATGAGTCTTGACAAAGGAGCTGTTATCATTTGTGAGTTGGTAAACTCTTGACATAAAGAAGAAGAAGTGATGATTCCCAGACCGCCAAGTTTAGGAGGAAGAGCAAGCATATTTCTTTCTACATTTAAAGGAGCTGAACGACCAGTCAGAGCAGGAATCAATTTTGATTTTATTACATTTTCTAATGGTTCGATGACTTCAGAAAGATTGTCATTCGTTCTAGCCGTATAGGTCCATCTTCCAACAATACCATGTGTAAATGCACTGTGTGCAGCATGTGGCTGTGACTGAGCAAATGAAGAAAGCTTTTCAATTTGAGCTGTCCACTCCTTGATCTTGGCTTGCAAAAAGTCATGACAAATTTTTGATTTCCTAGTGGAGCACCAAGATAATTTTTCCTTCTTGTAGTGATGTTTACATTCGTGCCACGAAATTCCTTTTTGCTTCTTTGAATCTTTCAGGTTTGACTATAAGCCAAGATTTACAGTAATTGGGTAAATAACCAAATTTGGGTCCAAGAGAACTCAGATTATTCCACCACTGCCTGAGTGATGCTAGCTTTCTGCCACCAGCAGCGTCATCCGCGTACCATACTTGACGGAGACCATTTGTTTTGACTTTGTCGATCAATGGCACAGTAGCAAGGGCATACATTGCCATTATTACATGTTGGGTTTTTCCTCTACCGGAGGCATGGGCTCTGAAACTTCCACCTTCTACAAACATCTTGCCAGTTTAATTGCCAACAAAACTGAAAAGGATATAGTTCAGTGATGGAACTTCTGAGATGTCGGATCAGCTTTTCTCTAATAAGATTTTCTGTATTGTGCATTCGCGGAAGTAGATCAGCCAAGCACAGGCCTCTAAAATGTTATGACATGGATTTAATCAACAGTGAGGCTTGCCTCACTAAGTAGATTGTGACGTTGACTTAAGTAGGTTTGTTTAAATGGATTGATATGGTGTTATATTGAGTACCATTGTAGCAGCTTTTGTAGTATGGATATGACCGGTGGATGCTTTTGCTGAATAAAACTACTACTACTACTACTGAGAGACATAGTGTATTTGAATAAAAGTACTACGTACATATACTATGAATAAAATATACATACACTAATGTGTCCACAAAGTTTACTATTACGATTGTAAGGCAAATACAATAACTAGGTAGTGGCATTTTGCATGTTTAGAGATATGATATATTTAATTAACAGCAGGATAAACCACTCTCAGCAGAAGCCAAGAGTATACTGTTGTGAGTGATTGGGTGCTTTGTTCTGGATCTGCACCCCCTGAGACACATAACTGCAGGTCGAAGTACTACTACTACTAGTACTACTACTATACATCTATCATTTGCATCCGTGGTACTAGATCTTCTATATATATAAACCTGCCAAACTTGACTTATTAGGACTTGTTGAGAGTGAGGCCCACCTAAATGAATAGGTGGCAGCCATGGTTAATGTGGTTAGTGTGTTGTCATTGTTTTTTTTGTTTTGTTGCACTTGGGTGTGTTTTTTCATGTTTTAGAAATAGAACTACCATTACTAGTATTTAGTTTGTTGAAATGTATTGTACTATGATTATTCAAATATACTACTACTAGTACTAATATACATGCATCCGACTCTAATACAACTAGTGAACAGATAAAGTAATCTTATGATGTCATAACCAAATATGACAACATCAAACATTTGATGATGTCAGTAATTGATGTCATTATATTTAATGACATCATATTGAGGTTGGCAAAAAATCCTGGCTAGAATGCTGCTGGCATCATATATATTTTGTGTCATTGCACTGTCCTGACTGGTTATCTTGTTTTGGCAGTTTGTGTTCGTAAAACATAGCAGAATGCCTACTGTTGTTTTGTCATTATTGTAATAACAGTAAGTGTTAGTGTGTGCATGGATGCTGTAGTTTTTGCTATTTAGAGTATGTTGTGTACATTTATTTAATGATTGTAGAAGTCGACATATTCTTGATGATTTTCGTGAAGCATACTATTGGCTGAGGCAGAACACACATCCTAATGCAAGGTGTAGTAAAGATGTGGTTATTCCATTTGCTGTTATACAGTCAACGGCTTAGTAATCAGTAGTCAATGTACAGGGTGATGTCTTGGTGGGACTATGGTTATCAGATTGCTGGAATGGCAAACAGAACAACATTGGTTGACAACAACACTTGGAATAACAGTCATATTGCTTTGGTAAGATTTTAATTCATTTTTACTTAGTCTGTCTACTCTCAAAGCTAGCGTTTCACTGACTGCTGGTAGCACTGAGGTGTTTGCAGTATTTATAGTGATGCTTTGTGACTATAAATCTATTAGGCTGCAAATTTGGACATGAAATATTATGTACACATTCATGCTGCCAGAATTTAGGCAGAGTACATTGAACACAAATGCACAGCAAATGACATTTTCACAGAAAACTACATCTAATGAAGATAGGTTAGTGTGTGTCTCGTATCAGGACAAGCAGCACTACACCATTTATGCTTCAAATTCACATGTAGCTTTTTGTCAACTTAGACTTTAGTTAGTCACCAAATAAAGTAGTATACTATCTAATATATAAAGCTCAAACTGTCTGTGTGTGTGTGTGTGTGTGTGTGTGTGTGTGTGTGTGTGTGTGTGTATGTGTGTGTGTGTGTGTGTGTGTGTGTGTGTGTGTGTCTGTGTGTGTGTCTGTGTGTGTGTCTGTGTGTGTGTGTGTGTGTGTGTTCGCGATACACGGCCACGTCTTTTGTGCCTTTGCAACCGAAATCGGCACGCACAGGGGAAGGTTTGCGTAAAAAAATTAAAAATGCACTGGGTCCCCTCTCGAGGGGTTGACCCCTGCGTAAAATTTCTTGATGACGCAAACGCTACACATTCCAATTCATTAGAACACATGCCCACACCAGTCCTGCGTAGACTGTATGCATCGCCCTCTTTCGCAAAGCTTCAAGCAATCGAATATCTCTTGCCGACGAAACTTACTCTTCTAGCGCTTTCGTTTCTCTCCAAATTCTGATTGCATTTGCACCAAATCCAACCTACACGTTTTCTGCAGCAAGCACTACACGGGGAGTGTGTCGATTTCTATCGAAACAAGCGCGAAGAGCAAGATTTGAATTCAGTCAGCACATCCGGGACCTCGCACCTAAGGTTGCACGTGACGTGTCCACAGACCTATCTTTACACTACAGTATCTTGCCCGTACGAAGGACAGGCCATGTATACTAGTATATAATAAGGGCTCCTACCCACCCTTCACCTCCACTCATTCACTCACTTGAGTTGGGTAGGTTAGAATACCCCATTATACTTGCTACATGGATTATATCTATATATTGGTTAGAACCCCCATAGCATTTGTGGTGTGGGTTAGAGAAATTAGTGAGTATCTATAGTTCCACAGGAAAGTGAATACTACTATTGATATATAAATATATATTCATGTATGTATGTATGTAAGTATGTATGTATGTATGTATGTATGTATATATATATATATATATATATATATATATATATATATATATATATATAATGGACGACCTGGATATTTTGACATCACAGTAAAGCCCTGTTCACACTAGACCAGAATGGATCGCGATCCGATCGGGGGCTAATGAGCGTCCACACTGCACTTTGTAAACGATACCTCTGCCTCATTTTCGGTATCACGTGACTGATGACCAATGCATACATGCGGGTTCTTTGCTTGTGGAAAGCGTTGATACAGCGACATAAGGTGAGTGAGAACAAAGGCGAGTGACGAGGGTTAGATGCTCTAACTACACGCATAGCATACTTGGAGGTAACGCCCACTATTTCTAATTGGATTCAACCAATCACGATCAGATCGTGATCGAAACCACCTCGCAGTGTGGATTGGATTGATCGCGATCCAGTTGCCAGTGTTGACATTGCAACCATCATACATTCCTTGAGTCGCTGAAACATCAGGAATTGACGAGGATTTTTACCCCTTGGTAATGGTAACACTTGGACTTTGGTTGCCAGGTAGTTTAGAAACGTTGAAATCAATAGCTTCAAAAGTATGTGCTGTGCTAGCTATTTCTTTCTGGAAGACTTTCAAGAACTTTTTAGAGCAGCTCTCTATAAAATTATGGCTTCATAATGCTACAATGATTTCTAGCCGCATGCTTGCAGAAATGGATGATGTTTTGAGTTGGAAACTTTCATGTATGTGAGTAAATAGTTTTGAGTGTACTCGCAGTGGTGAGCCATTATATATATATACTATATATATAAAATATACTATATATATATATATATATATACATGAGAGAGAGAGAGAGAGAGAGAGAGAGAGAGGGAGAGGGAGAGGGAGAGGGAGAGGGAGAGGGAGAGGGAGAGAGAGAGAGAGTATATTTTACAATACTGCAATACCCCAACATCCCTCCCAAGTCAAAGTAGGCAAAACCCAACTACGAACATCTAAAACTTCTAATTGCATACGTGCATGTAACATCTTGGCGTTATAGCACCATAGCTTTACAGACAACTGTTCTAATATGTTCTTGAAAGCTCGAGGAAACGGCATCCCACTGATTGATGACGTCTTTAAACATATTCCTTTCAAAGTCTTCAGAGTGAAAGATGATATGAAGCCCAGAGATTCAAAAACTAGTGGATAGAATAGACCACCTGCTGTGGTAACATTGGCTTCATGCCTGGCATCTTTTTCAAATTATGCTGCTTCTGCTGCTCACCAGGACGGATAGCTGCTTTCAATATATAGAAAGGCTGTAAAGAGTTACGGATTGTAACATCGAAATATCCAGGTCGACCATCCATGAAATCTGGATGATATACGTCTCCTGGTCTGCTTGAATCATAAACCTGAGCAGTTCTGTTCTTTATTGACCTTCTTGTTTTCAACAAGCAAAACTTGGAATATTACTTCACAAAGAGCATTGTGATGTAGAACACGTAGCGGACCTCTAGGGCAGCTGATTAGGTCATGGTCACCAAATGGATCAATTGTAGCGCCACAACAGCATAAAACAGAAGATGGTGGAAGAAGAAATATTGGAATGTTGAGCCATGTTCAGATCGCAATTACGAATTCGTGCAGGAATGGTGAGGCCTGGATTGGGGTTAGGTAATACCCGCAACCAAGCCCCTGCATGGTTTGACAAAATTGTGTTCAGACGAGCTTTGTCACTTAAACTCCCATTTTCCATTAAGGAGTTGAAAACATTGTAATGTAGCTGTTTCTGAATATTCTGTTGAGAAGCTGTGTTGAGATCCAAAGTGTGCATTACAGGCAATTTCTTTCCAAGAATACTGTACGCTTCATTTTTGTCTTAAACTTGAAAATCATGACAAAATACCTCTTCAGCAAATTTGGTGTTCGAATTGCCTGCGTTTCTTGAGAGACTCCGAATCAATTTTTGGGTGGTATTGCAACTTCCTATGAAAGCAGCTGCTGATGAGGTTAGTGCTTCTCTGAGACCAAGACCTCATGTGCCAACTGGTACAGTGCCACCAGGCATATCTGGCCATCCAGGGTTCCGAAAGTCAAACGCGCGTAATTCAAATTTGACATTCGCAATTGCGTTGAAATTTGGAGACATTGAGGAGAAATGAAATATCTGTTTCTACATTCAATTTCTTGTTCGAAAATGATCTTCCTAAGGGACTCCTATTTGGGGAACTGTGATGTCGACGTTTTGAACATATCGTCGCGTTTCTCACTGTCAGAAAGATGCACGACTCTGAAATTTAGTCCAAAGCTTTTTTATATTGTTTTCTAAAAAACCATTGAAGGGATTTTAAAATAAAGCTTTTGCTTTACAGATATTCATTGAAATGGTGTTGTTTACGGTTATGTTTGTCCGTTGAACAGCAACGCTTGGCAATGAACGTAAACGAGTACATTATACCGACGTTCGGGCAAAAATAATCGAGGCGATTTTCAAAAGACGCTTTCAATACGGAGTTATGACACAATGAAGTTGTTGTTCTAATTGCTTTACCTCTAATGCTAATAAAATAATTATCACAACAGAATCTTGACATAATATGTAACACTACTTCAGTTCACTCAACCTAGATTACAAGTACAGCACAAAACAATAAATTCTTCACGTCTAGAGCTTGTCATCGATCACGACGAGGAACAGTAGCGAGCCTGTCACGGATCAGCTCATCAAATCTCTTGTCTGTGTTGGAATCCACATTGAGCAGTCCATAGAAGTCGTAGGGGTCGCAAAAGTCTTCACAGGATCTTCAGCAGAAGAAACAGTGTGACAGAGTGGACGTCTTGCCGTCCCTCAAAACGGGAGCCTGCTGTTCGTCGGCAAAGCCACTATTCCGTCTCCGTTTCCACTCAGATAGAGCCCGCCACCGATTCTTGAATACTTGTCGCTTGCAACTCCTACGCGAACACTCCGCATCAGCCCGAACATGTAATGCAAATTGCGACTGTTGTGTGGTTACGACCAACATGCAGACGTCTATGGGGCGGAGTCAATTATGTCAACCAATCAGCGCTTAGCCATGCCTATTCTTCAGCCAATCAACACACTGCATTTCTGTCTTCTTTCCAGAATGTTCTATAGGCCTATGATTAGATTAATGAAAAGACCTCACGCTAAGGAACACGCGTGTGTTGGCGGCATTACTATAGGACCTCGGAATTCCGCTGTAGGGCGCGTGAAAGTTATGGCCAGATATGCCTGGTGGCACTGTAGTGTCACCTGGAGCCACGAGGAATCTGAAATAGATGAGCGAGTGATTAGTTCTAGAGGTTGTCTCAAACCTCTGTCAAAACGATAAACTTTGCTGTCTGTCAGACCAGGTGTTAAAGTCCGCAAAAGGTGATATAATATATATATATATATATATATATATATATATATATATAAGTATAAAAATCCTATTGTCACAAGCCATAGAGTGATGGAAGCATCACAAAGACTTGCTCACGTGTTGTCTGAGGGGATGATCACTTCTGATGCACATGAAAATTTGTCATTTAGAATTCAAAGATCTCAGATGCACATGATGTCAGAAATCTGTAGGTCCAGTTGGTTTACCAATTCCACATATATGAAACACACTTCCACACCAGCTGGTTTACCAAGTACTCTACGTGAGAGGTCTATCTTTGATTAAGCCTAATAGCTGACCAGGAATACCTCAACATAAGGAACTGGATACCTATAAAAAATTTGGTGTTTGGTATGTTGAGTAGTGCCGGTGAACACATGTATTATCACCCCTACTGGAATCCTCAAATTCACACCATGAAATCTTTGATTTGCCATCAATACTTGCACATGAGAGACCCTTTATACACCCAGGCTTATCAACCCTGATTTGTGCTTACAACCCCTTCCTATGTGTGAATTTGACCTAAAAATGTGTTAGTGTTAAACATAGATATTTGAGTGGATTTACACTGACTCTCATTCCTGCCTGTCTGTGTTTTTTGCATATTTCTGTCTGTCTCTGTCTATTTTTCATCTGCTTGTCTGTGTTTCTCTTTGTCATATTATTGATCTTAGCTCTAATTTATCAGGTAGGTCAAGCCATGTCTTCAAATGAAACAGCTGCTTATGAGATAATGCGTGATCTTGATGTGGACTACGTTCTTGCAATATTTGGTGGAATGATTGGCTATTCCGGTGATGATATTAATAAGTTCCTTTGGATGGTTCGCATTGCTGAAGGAGAGCATCCTGATCAGATTACAGAAGCAAACTACTTCACTGAACACGGAGAGTTTCGTGTAGATTCTGCAGGATCCAAAACTCTACTCAACTGTTTAATGTACAAGATGTGTTACCATCGCTTTGGTGAATTTCAGACTGATTTTAGAATGCCATCTGGCTATGATCGAACACGCGGAGTGGAAATTGGAAACAAGAACTTTGGACTGTATCGAGTGGAAGAAGCCTTCACAACAGAACACTGGCTGGTTAGGATCTACAGGTAGTGTAGGCAAGTGACAATGTTCTTGCACAGTTGTTTGTGAGCTTGTTGTCTTGTCCAGGGTAAAAGGATTGGAGAATTTAGAGGGCAAAGATCGAACAAAAATCATTGAAAGAGTAGACAGGAGAAGGAGACTGAAATCAAAAGTAAGAAATGTAATTAAAACTTTTGTTACTTTACATCACTATCAGTCAAGATATGAAATGACAGTCCTCCTTCCATATGCCGTTTAAACATATGGAAGGAGAAACATATGTCCTCCTTCCATATGTTTCTAAATGCAGTCTAGTGTGTTCTCTACTTTGACACTGGGTGATTGGCACAGCCTGGAAGTGACTGAGGAGTTGAATTTTACTTTTGGAATCAACAGAACACATTTAATTATCAATTATTTAGCAATGTAGTTAGCTTGCAGCACGTGTTAACTTATGGGTGCCTTTGTTGATGTTGATAAGTTGCAAGGCTACAGCAACAGACCTTTCCTGTGATTCCAACTACAGACAAAATGTTCATTGATTTTAGTGTTAGTTTCCTGCTGAAAGGAGCCGAGGAACCAGTCTGGGTATTGAGGCTTCCAATTGTGACTGTTATTATGTCCGGTGTATTGAGATCAGCTGCTACATTAGTGCTAGGTCATATTACCGGGCTAAATCATACCTCATTGCCTCACATCTATGGTCACATGACCTAGCAACTAGCATTCTTAAAATGTGAGGCTTGACTTACTTCCAGTTTGCAGACTGTGAGTGAATGGGTGGATGTCTCATGCTCAGGAATGTGCCACACCCCTAGTGCTGTCCAATCATAGAGTGGTAGCTGTGTGTAGTCATACATGGCAACCAGAGACAATGGGACAAACTGCCAATCAGAACTGTCAACATTCAGAGTGTTTTACCAGAACTCATGTTTCCAATTACTGAGCCTTGTCAGAAATAAACAACAAACCTTACCTGTCTGCAGCATCCTCTACAACGTGAAATCAAGAAGTTTGCTGGCACACTACAGTACCGTATAACAGGTTATTTATGCGAATTGTGCGAAGAAATCACAGAGCGCACAGTATATGGGAACTTACTAACATTAATGAACCCAGCCAGGAGTGACCTTTATGTCCATGTGTCATATGTCTTGACAATTACAGACTATTTAGTGATGCTATGGACTTTGTGGTTACGTGAAACAACAGTCCTTTTGTACGATTTTAGATAGATTGGAAAAGTAGCACGCTTAGAAGGAAAATGGCGTGTAAATTAATAATACTTTGCAACATTTCTATCATGGTTTTCAGAAGCTCCATACCTGTTGAAGCAGGGTGTAAACACAGCTTCAGTTGCTATAGTTAGTAATTAATTATCAAGCTGTAGTTTCCTTTGCATTGTAAGAGCTATGGCAACTTGAGCTTGCAGTCAGTCCTATGAGATACCACTCTGACTCTGGTTTCAATGCGCTTCAATCAAAAACTTTGTCATTCTTTTCAGCTCTTCTGCACATCATTTCTAAGTACTGTACTCCACGTGCAGAAGGCGCCGACAGAATGGAAGTAACCCGGATACTTCACAAACTCACGGAAGTTTTGTGCGTAGTGATTACAACTGCTTGCCCAGAGAAACGAGTTTTCCTAGAGCAACCCACAAACGTAAGAGCGAAGGTGCACTATGTTCATGACACCATGCGTAGTGGGCAAGTGGTACTAGATCTCACGTGACACCCAAAATCTCTTCTACTTCTGCCACATCAAATGTGTGCCTTGTCTTACAGAAATTAGTTTACACCGAAAGGTACTTGCTTCTGAAATACCGAAATTTGGAACAATGAAAATAACACATTATACTGTATCATAATGAGATGGGACAACAACAGAGTTGCTAAATGTTGAGTAGAGCTCCTTAATTCTAGTTATATTCTCTTCCCTAGTTTTGTTGACAATGAAATGTTAGTAGTAACTGAAGCTGTGTTTTCACCCTTGCTTCAGCACAGCTATGACCCCTCTGAAGAACCACAATCAACTCGTCATAAAGTATTATGAATTTGGACATGACTTTGCTTCTAAGCGTGCTATTTGATCTGAAATTAGACAAAGCGACTGTCCTTTAATTAATTAAGAAAACAACTTCCTTAGGGTTGACCATTCCAGCTTCTCCAGTGAACATTGTCGGTTTATGACTGGCTGGGTGTCCACTGTCTGTGGATGACACACTGTCTGTGGATTGCAAATACAACTCTATGAATGATTGGGTCATTTCATCCACACACACACAACCATGCAGACTGGAATTGTTTCAATGCCTTTTGAGTGGGCTATTTGCTCAGTCACGTGACTTTTACAAAGTTCCGCTTCTTATGGCTCATAGGTGAAATAACTGTTATTATGTGTTGTGCTGAAACCAGGTCAGCGTAGTCTGTAAGGTCTGCTGTAAGCAAAGAAGAAAACCTTGCTTCAGAGGTGCTAACTATCCATAGAAGACATAGCTCTATGAGAATCAACTAGATTCAAGAAGCAATGGTATAAGTGTAGCAGATTACGGCAGCCTGGAATGATGTCCAGCCACTGTGTAATACTTCTGTGGATTGTGCTGTACTGTGCAGTTGTCCGAGGCATGAAACGCTAGGGTACAGTAACACCGGAGGGCGTAGACCAACGACCGACCAATGACCAATGACGTGAACTAGGGTTAGATTGTTATCGCTGGTATTATTTTTTGCATCCGACTGTACAACTGCACCTGTCAGTCAGCTCTCTGTTCACTCTCACTTTAGCGTTACAAAAATCGCAATGACTCCCAGTCAGTCTACTCTCTGTTTACTCTTACTTATAGTTACGAAAATTGCAATGACTCCTGTAGTTTTTAGGCACGCATGTGCTAGGCTTACAGCAATTCCTCTGAGGATGGATTGACTGACCAAACAACTAATAGACTATTGGAATGCAGTGTCTGTACTCATTGTTATCACTGGTGTTAATTGGCATGCCAGTGGATGTGATGGTGTCAACAATCCCATGTATTAATGTGTCCAGCCTCTTCTCATGCTCTTCATTGGCTCTGACTAATTAGATTCAAGGCGGATAGCAGCCGAGGGCTTAGCACTTTAGTGCTTTTTCATTATTATTGTCGTGCTCAACTAGTCGCGCATAGCAAGACCCTTCCCTGCCGTGTCATACTTCAGGGCAAGAAAAGGGTCTGGTGAACTGCCTTTGAAGTCGCTGTGTTGCCGCTAAACTGAAAGGCAGTCATCTAAATACTAGATTTGGTTTCTTAAAGGGGCAGTCCCAGGGAAAAACAACCTAGGCTTTAAGAATAGCTTTTTAACGAGAGAAATTGAATGGCATTAGTTTTACATCTGTATTTGCCTCCGTTGTTGAACTAAAATCATTGCTTTCTGCAATAAATGATGTCACTGATTTCAAAGTCAACGAAAGGTGTGTCTTCCGCCCAAACTAATGAGAAGCGTTTAGTGGTAAGTGTGGAAAGTGTACCAGACATCTGTTTGTATTTTTGACTACATCACTACAGTCAGACTCGCTGATTTCTCTTTCTGGCTCGAACATAAAGGGTGAGAGCTCCATCTCTACTTGCAGAGTGCCCCAAATGAGATCAGCTGCTATGCGATTGCTCTTTGTTCGGGAAACGCCCACCCCATGCACCCAACGCAATGAACTAATAGCGTACACATAGGATGTATTGCAAGCAGAAGAACACTACAAACTAAAAGACGTACATTAGCTTGCGTAAATAACTTATGAACTTTCTCTTTCATTGTTATGTTTGTGTAGCGGGAGTAGTATATAAAGTGTCCTTTCTGGTGCACTTTCAAAAATGACAAATGCAAACGCGCGTGCACAAAAAGTGCGCCAGCTTTTTTCCTGAGCCCACCTCCTTGCGAGTTCAACCAAATGTGCTTGCTTCTAACACATAGATTCTATTTTGTCTGTCTTGTGGTCTCTAGTGGCTTCCTCCATTGAGGGTGCACACCCCATCTGCCACCCGAGATGTAGGAAGATCACGCCTATTAGACAAATAGTATCTATAGTATATAGTCACAGAATCGTTTGGTGTGCTCTATACAGGACAATTGTGCCCTATTAGACAAATAGCATGTGTAGTATATAGCCACAGAATCGTGTGGTGTGCTCTATAGAGGAATGTTGCGCCTTATTAGACAAATAGCATTTACAGTATATAGCCACAGAATCGTGTGGTGTGCTCTATAAAGGAACGTTGTGCTATTAGACAAATAGAATCTACAGTATATAGCCACAGAATTGTGCGCCTCGACTGTAGAGTAAAATTGCGCTCTGTGAGAGAAATATACTCTACAGTATATAACAGCAGAATCGTCTGTACCATGAATCACCGATTCAATGCGAACGGAGTCTAACCCCCAAACCCGTTGTTTAACAACAATCAAAGCCCTGCGACAGCAGGCCAAGAACATCAGAATTAGGGGATACTCTCACCTGTAAAAAGCAGAGCTTGTAGAGCTTATCACATGTGCTACTCCACGTGTGACGCTCACCCCAGATCAACCAGTTGTTGTAACCACTCCATATGTAAAACCCACCCCTGCTCCGCACATGAAACCCACCCCCTGCTCCGCACGTGAAGCCCATCCCCTCTCCACGTGTGAAGCCCTTCCCCACTCCACGTGTGAAGCCCATCCCCACTCCACGTGTGAAGCCCATCCCCACTCCACGTGTGAAACACACACACCACACATATGGAAACAAATGCCCCACGCTTTAGGCAATTTCCTCCAAGGTTGGCAGATAAATGTGCCAGAGGACCAACACGACCTGCAAGCCCTATTGGGAAATGTGCGTCTACAAATTCATCACAATCTCGTCGAGGAGATCCTATCACTGAACGGTGTGAAATTCCAACTTGTCCTAGATGTTCATCTTACCAAATAGACACACGAAGGACCCGACCAAGAGAAAGAACCCTCACTCAGAAGCAAAATGGAACCCATTCTTACAGCTGATGAGATACCAGAAGTGTTGGACAGAGGATTTCAACTTATTCTGGAAACACTGGAAAAGTTCACCAATGAAGGAAGTGGATGGCGGTGGATGGCATCATAAGATTTCAACTCCATATCGCATGTTATCAACCAATTCCCGTTGGCTCCTATCTCCCACTTCCAAAAGAGGTGCAAAACAAGAAGGCTGTCATCAACGTCAAAAACAGACGATAGTTGTCTACGATGGGCTCTGCGTTTGGCACTCTTTCCAGCCAAACGCAACCCCCCACGAGCCAGCAAATACTCGACAGACGATAGACTGCACTGAGATAGTATTCAAGAACCAACTCCCATCAAACAGATCGATGTTGTGGAAAGCCAAATCCCAAACTCGCCATGAACGTCTTTGGATGAGACAAAGGCACGTATCCACTCAGATTATCCAAGTCTGAGGCAATCACCAGGATCAAACTTCTTCTCATAGTTAAAGGATTTAAGCAACACTACACCTGGATAAAGAGTCTCAATCACTTACTCAACAGCGAGAACGGTCACCATATGTTGTTCTGCGAACGGTGTCTACACGGATACACACGACAAGACCTTCTCGAACAAAACAAACCCGGCTGCCAAGGTATCGGACGAGCCATCCGAGTAGAGATGCCTGACAAAGGTAAAACCAAACTCACCTTTCAGAATTACCAAAACCAACTGAAAGTCTCTTACGTCATCTACGCAGACTTTGAGTCTCTCATCAACAACATTGAAGGACTGACATGCGATCCCAACAACAGCAACACCCAGAAGACAACTCATCACGAACCATGCGGGTTCTCTTGCATCATTGTACGGTGTGACGGACAAACCAACAACCCATTGTCTACCGAGGACCCGATGGTACTCGACACTTCCTGGAGTGTCTGCAGAGAGAAGAAGCCAGGATCAAAGATATCAAGCAAAAACCAATTGAGATGACAACGAAAGACTGTCACATCTGTGATAAACCACTGGTCGTGGACACCTATAGAAACGCCATCAATGGTTTTGATCCAAACTGGCGAACACAAAGGAGCTGCACACAAGAAATGCTACTTCCATTCTCCCACTATTATTTGACCCAAGGCAAAATGGGCTGCAAATACAGTCAAAGGCGAGGAAATGGATACATGCTACATCTGCAACAAGACTCTCATCATGAAGAACTATCGGGACTGCATCCGTGACCACTGTCACATCTCAGGACGATATCGAGTTGCAGCACACAATGCTTGCAATCTCCAAATGCGATTGTCCACAACCATCCCTGTGGTCTTCCACAATTTTTGTGGATATGATGTTCATCTATTGATACAAGTCATCTCTAAGGTGCAAGGAAACGTCAACTGCATCCCCAACAACAAGGAGAAGTATATCTCATTCTCTCTCGGACAGCTACGCTTTATCGACAGCATTCAATTTCTATTGGCCTTACTCGACAGATTGGTGAAAGCACAGGATCCCACCACTATGAACATAACCAGAGAATACAAGCCAGACGATGAAAAGCGCAATCTACTCCTGAGAAAAGGCATCTATCTGTACGAGCACATGGATGATTGGGCACAGTTCCACGAACCCAAACTACCACCTCGAGATGCCTTCCACAACATGCTGAACTATGAAGGTATCACCAATGGAGATTACAACCACGTGCAGAAGGTATGGTCGACCTTTGGATGCAAGACCATGTGAGACTATCATGATCTGTATTTGCATACAGATGTACTGGTACTGGCCAATGTCTTCAAGAACTTTAGCAAGACCTGAATGGAGACCTACCGACTCGATCCAGCTCACTACTATACAAGTCCAGGGCTCTTGTGGGATATGTTGTTGAAGCACTCGGGAGTAGAGCTTGAACTCCTGACCGACTACGATATGCATCTATTCATCGAGAAAGGTATGCGAGGTGGTATATCGATGGTATCTCGAAGACACGCCAAAGCCAACAACCCTCATGTCAAAGACCACAATCCCGACAAGCCCACCACCTACAGCCAATATCTAGATGCAAAAAACCTATACCAATAGGCAATGTCACAACCTCTACCCACGGGAGGATTCGAATGGGTGGACCCATTGAGCACACAACTAGACCATCCGCACGATGCGGCCAAGGGATATATACTAGAAGTCGATCTACCATATCCATTAAATTCACACCACAAACACAACACCTATCCGCTAGCACCTGAACGTCTGCAGGTTCCCAAAGGATGATGTCGGACTACCAGCGAGACCTACTTCAGGGTATTTATGGGGGTGAATCGAATAAAGTAGAGAAGTTGGTACCTAATCTCCGAAACAAGACAAAGTACATTCTTCACTATAGGAACCTACAACTGCACCTGCCTCTGGGTATGAAGCTGACCAAGATCCACCGTGTGCTTCAATTCGATCAATCTCTTTGGGTGACCTACATCCACAAGAACACCGAGCTTCGCAAACAGGCCACCTGCGACTCTGAGAAAGATCTGTTCAAACTTCTCAACAACAACTTCTCAACAACTCGGTCTTGGCAAGGCAATGGTAAATATAAGAAAACGTCAAGACGTCAAACTCGTAAGATCGTGCGAGGAGAACAGATTGCGCAAGCTTATCACCAACCCATCCTTCGAATGCAGCGTTATCTTTGACGACGGGCTCGCCGCACTCCACATGAACAAGGAAAGGATCCTATTGAATCGACCCGTCTATGTGGGTACGAGTGTTCTTGAGCTCTCAAAACAGTTGATGTACAACTTCTACTACAACCAGCTGAAGCAGGAGTACGAGAATGATGTGAGTTATTGTACACAGACACAGACAGTCTGTTACTTGAGATCCAGACCGAAGACGTACACGCCGACATGGCCACACATGCTGACCTCTACAATACAAGTGACTACCCCAGAGATCACCCACTCCACAACATAAAAATTAGAAAGTGTTGGGGAAAATTGAAAGATGAATGTGCAGGCGTTCCCATAGTGGAAAATGTAGGACTGTGACCAAAGATAGATATTACATAAAATGGATCTCATCGATTTCGACGACAGACATCGAGGCGAGGCGAGGCGAGAGACAATTGGCATTTTTTACTCCCCGATTGCCATTACATCATGGTTGGACTGACGGGATGTGGAAAAACAACATGGTTGTGTAAACATGTTAATGAGGTGGATGAAGCCCAACAAGTCGATCATCTACACTATCAATCCCGACCAAGAAAAATATCAATTGTTGCAAGACTTATGATTTCTTGGAGACCGAGGGAGTGGATTCGTCATTCCAAATACTCGAACTGGAAGAGGTGATACCCATCGAGAAACTAGATGGTGATACGAGCAAGTTGGTCGTCTTTGATGATATCAAAATAGACAGCAGGCATATGGAACCCATCAAGGAGTACTTTCACTGTCCAGAAATTGCAACTGCAATTGTATCTACCTCACTCAGAGCTACTACAACGTTCCTAAAATACATCTGTTGAAATACCAAAGCCTTCTGTCTCTTCCATGGCCTGGACAACAAAGGTATTCGACAGATAGCAGATGATCGCAGCAACGCCATAAGCAATGAAGAGTTTGCCGATATCTATAGGAAGGCATCATGCGAACCCTACTCATTTATGCTTCTGGACAAGACGAGCAATAATATACTCGAGATGTATCGTTGTGGATTTGATAAAATCTATCTACCAGAACATAGTTGCTATAACTAGTTAAGGTAACTACAATCCCTATAGTATGTTATGGCATTTGCGCAAGTGAAGAGCATGCAAGATCGTAAAGCGTTGATCGATAAATTTCTCAAGAAGAGAGATTCTCAAGATGCGCATCATCGATGAGAAGTCGGCAAGCAACTCTTCCAGGAAGATGTGGCTCAGCCCTTGCAACAACCCATCAAAGCGGTTGGACAAACAGCAAGGCAAATTGATAGAGAGATTACAAGAGGGGCAAGATGCTTTGACACTCACACAGACCAACATCGTCAAAGTTATTAAAGCCATTTCGGGTGCTCCAGAGTTACCAGCGTTACCAGCACCGGAGGCGTTACCAGCCATAGCAGAGGCAGCCGTGTTACCTAGAGCCACTCCTATATCTCCGGAGGCACCCATTGTAACTTATCCTATCGATGAAGAGCTAATCAATGATTTGGGCCTTCCACACCCCTCTAAGGTAGTTGGTGCTGCGGCCACAGAGAGATCTCTAATCCTGGCCAACCAGACATTAAATAGTCTAGGAGGGCAGTTGAGAGGCAAAGAGGGAAGCCGCCCATATGGAAATCAGACACAGAATAGGTGCTGTACAAGATTATATAGAGAGGCTTGAGAAAGTTCCGGCCACTCCCAGCAAACTCACATCCGTATCTACCTTTGATGACCTGTACATCGATCCTATGCAACTGGCAAACATGAGGCTCGAAGCCTACAAGGGTGATAACGTCATATCGAGAAAGATAGACGCAGATTTGTTGGAGTTATTGACTAAACGATTCAAAACAACAAGGCGTACATTGGTGGAGCACTCAAGGCCTGGAACAAACTGGTTGAACTGTCTGGTCTTCCTACATTTTTTAGGAATGGGATTGATCCATTTTATCTAGGGAGGAGGGTGGAGAGCACAGTACCAACATCGCTCGTTGTAGTGAATAGGGATCCTACAGTCGGGACATCGAATAACCTCTTGGGGCTTGCGGCAGGCGGCAATGCCGTACCAATCGTCTGCTTTGCACGTGCACAACATCTTAACATCATATAGAATTCATTTCTCTAATAGGGCGCAACATTTTTATGTAACCTTTTGCATATGGAGAATCTCAAACATCTGCTGCGTTTGCACGAGGAGGGGCACCTCAGTTTGGTGGCTCTCGAAAAGCATTGAATGTCTTGAACCCACCAATCAAAGACCTCAGCCGTCTCTTACAACTACACGCCCTAGGCTTCTATCAGGCACAAGGTGCTCGACTTGTCATTGTGTGTTCTCACACTTCCGTGAGAGGACATGGACGAAGAGGAGACCGTGAAGGACAAACCATATGATGAGCCTTAATGCAAGCCACTGCCCCCATCTCCAAAACCAAGAGATATAAAAATTATCTTTTATGTAGAGGTGGTAGTAGAGCTGATGGTAACGGTAGGTCTGTTCTTAGATAGATAACCATTGACGACATAAGCTTACAATGTCTTCGTAAGCCTTCATCCCTGGCACATGCTATGGCCCATTCAAGGTTGGAGGTGCCCCATTCAAAGCATAGAATTATGATGTTTATGTAGCCTTTCCCAGCGGCCTGCGCCGTGTAGCGTCAATATCGACAGCGCCCTATTCACGACACAGCCGCACAATGGATTCATGGCCCTTGTCTGTGGAACATATCATAGCATTGTCAATGACTATGGCACCCCATTCGTGACATAAACGCACGAGATTCTCGTAACCCCCTCTGCGGCCCAGGTCATAGTCTCGTGGAAGTCGGTGGCCCCCAATCACGACAGACGCGCTATTTGTGACCACCGCTTGTGGGCCATCTCACAGACATGTCGAAGTTGGTGGCGCCCCAGTCATGACAGAGTCGCATAAAGTGTTCATGCCCGCTGTCCGTGGCCCAGGCCATGGGCAGATCAAACTCAGTGACACCCCAATCGCGACACAAACGCATGACGTTCTCTCAGTCACCACTTGTGGCCCAGAGGATTGCTCAGTTGAGATCAGTGGCTCCCAGTTTGCAGCATAGGTGCACGGTGTGTTCATGACCACCTTCTGCGGCCCAGTCCATGACGTCGTCAGGATTGAATATGTCTTCATAGTTGTAACACAATCGCACGACATGCTCATGGCCTCCATAGGCAGCCATATTCAGTAGCTTCTTGGATATGAGTGGCACCAAGTTCTCGAGCGAGATGCACCATAGTGGCGTGACCACATGTGGCCATAATGGATATAACTTTATTAGGAGAAAGGGTGTACTGGTCTACGATAAAATCTTTATCATTTGGATGCGTTCGAACTCCCAGCCAATGGACCCCTAGAGCTTGCTGCATATAAAGAGGAAAATCGACAAGAGTTGCCCTTTAATAACGCACCGTTTGAGCAGCGGCAAGAACTTTCAACGGAATTGCCATATACAAAAGATTAGATTTCTCTAATAGAGCACCCTATAAGGATAGCGCAAATATCTGTTTTGCAACCACGATTTCACTACCATTCAGCACAATTCTCTCTCAGAAATTCCTTCATCTCGGGCACCTAGGGAGGTGCGCGCCCTCGACGGAGAAAGATACTAGAGACAACAAGACAGACAAAATACAATCTGTGTTAGAACCAAGCACATTTGGTTGAACTCGCGTGGAGGTGGGTCGGGGAAAAAGCTGGTGCACTTTTTGTGCACGCATGTTTGCATTTGTCATTTTTAAAAGTGCGCCAGAAAGGACACTTTATACTACTAGCGAGTAGGTAGAATGCACAAGAGTTTAGATCCTGACGTCTAGAAGAGATCCGTGCATGAATCATTTCAGTAGCCTTGTAGTCAACGCTGCTTCTTCTGCCTAGAAACCCGAGTCGGAGTGGATACATAATTACCACTTACCAGTAAACGTTTCCCATTGCGTCATGTGAAAGACACTCATTGAAAAGCAATCATTTTTAGTTCAACAACGGAGGCAAATTGGGTGTGTAACTAACGTTATTCGGATTATCTTGTCAAGACCTATTTTTAAAGCCTAAGTTGTTTTTCCGTGGAACTGCCCCTTTAAAAGCTTCACTAAAACCAGATTGATATGCACGCAGTGCAATCCTATCTCAGTTATCTTCTCTTGTTTCGTAGAGAACAACTCAAAAACTATAGCTAGAGTCGTTGCTGTTAGGGAAATCTACATGTCTACAGCAGCGTCAACGTCGACAGGATTCGTCGTGATCGGCGTCTAACGTAGCATTGTGCACTCATGTCACAACGGAGACTGGATGCAAACGTACAGTATTCAATGCTGTTTGTCCAAAGCGACTGCAAACAGTCCATAGTTTGTGAGTGATATCTGGAACGGCTTGGTGCTGACGTCATCGAAACAAGTTTTGTTTGGGTAATGATCTCATGTTTTATGCGTTGCAAATAGCATCGAGTACGTTCGCATCCATTCACTATGCTCATTTTATGTTGGCATCCAGTCTCCGTTGTGACACGAGCGCACAACACTGCGTCAGACGTCGATCACGACAAAGCTTGTCGGCATCAATGTTGTCGCGGTCGGTTTGCTACTGTCGATGTGCATATTTCACAAACAGCAAAACTCTAGCTGTAGTTTCGAGTTGTTCTCTATGAATAAGACAAGATAACTGAGATAGGATTGCACTGCGTGCATACCAATCTGGTCTTTAGTGAAGCGTTAAGAAACCGAATCCAGTATTTAGATGACCGATTTTCGGTGATGTGGCAACGCAGCGACTTCAAAGGCAGTTCACCAGACCGTTTTCTCGCCAAGAAGTATGATGCAGCTGGGAAGAGTCTGGCTATGCGAGACTAACCAGCTCAGTCTGGTTCGTAAGATCTTCCATAAGCACCGGAGGCAGACCATGCCTCAGAGGTGCTTAGATCATATGGCAGTCTAGACAGAAGACATGACTTTGCGGAGAATCCGACTGGATCCAAGAAGCACTGTTTTCTGTAAGTGCTGCAGGTTGTGATGGCCTGGAATAATGTCCAGCCTCCGTGCAATGCCTGTGTGTACTGTGCCCAACGCTCCCAACACCACTGGAACAACCAGTGTTCGACACTGCCACATGTGGCTTACCTCCACCTGCAAGTCAATGTATTTTGTCAACTTCTCAGCCTGTTTCCTGGCGATGTTGCCATCAGCAGGATAGCTGATATCAGAGTAACAATGTAATACTTCCCTGTCAGATGTTATGTCCACTTCCGTCTAGTTGGATTACCACTCCTGTTAGACGAGATAGTAGATTCTTCAGGAACGGTGGGCATAGTAGTCTCGCTAGCAGGGTTTGAAGCCAAATGCAAACCATACGCAGAATGAGATTGTTCGACCAGTCGCCCTACTCGTACAACCGTTTCTGGTCTTCCAAACGGCCGTAGGGATTCCAGATGCCAACTTTTTGAACCCTGCTCTGGTTTCCCGACAGGGAACGTGCTCCTCAGCTGGCTCCGAGACGAGCAATACAGCAAACAACCTTGACTCTACATGTATCAATATCCAGGTATTACTATTGTTGTTGAACACAGCAACTTCATTGATATATCATACATAGTAACACATAAGCCAATCGTACTATAACCATTTAAAAAACGTGCACTACCGCAAGCAAGAAGACCACTATATTGTTACCATCTAAATGAGTCATATCACTGTCAACAAATAATTTAGTGCAAGAGTTGACCTTCTGCTGCTATGTCGTCATCACCCTCTCAGTAGGGTAATTGGAGTCTTTACTCTCAACTGGCCATCCACCAACTCAGCAAGTAAGTCCCAGAGAGGTGCATGTTTCAGTGTAATCCATATGGCGCTAGTAACTGGCATATTGATTAATAATTGCTTGCACTACGGGGATTTTGCCAGCTCTGACAGCATGCCCAGTAGATATCAATGACTACCAGGAAAGCTATGATTGTCATTGCTAACGGTCCCCACACCAAATCACAGAAACTCGCCTTCGACGGAAACAAGTCTACTCTCACAGACATAGCTAATAAACAGTGAGAAAGAACCAACAGACTCATTTCATTATATTGCTGTTGCCACTCGGGATAAAATCCAGGCTATCATGGTCAGAGAACCAGAACTCTAACCACTAGGCTATTATTATTATTATTATTGTGTCGTTATGCCCCTCCAGGGGCAAGTGGGGTCTTTACCCCATCTGGGTACCCACCAACCCGGCAGGTAAGCCCACCAGGGGACATGTTTCTGTGTAGTCCACACGGCAATCAATGACTAGCCAATTCGATATAGGTTGCAGGCATTACAGTGACCACGAACTAGGGAGGCAGCACACCTAGTGGATATCAATGATGTGTGTGTGTCGTTATGCTCCTCCATGATGGGCAAGTGGGGTCTTTACCCCATCTGGGTGCCCACCAACCCAGTAGGTAAGTCCAGCAGGGTACATGTTTCTGTGTAGTCCACATAGTGATCAATGACTAGCCAATTCGATATAGATTGTGGGACACCATGCCTAGTGGATATCAAAGACCACCAGGAAAGCGCTGAACGTCATCATCAACGAACGGTTTGCCAGACCACAAACTCCTTAGCGACTGAAACAAGTCATAGTGTCGTGCTCAACCAGATCAGTATTATTATATTATTATTGTCGTGCTCAACCAGATCAGTCTGGTTTGTAAAGTCTATTACAAGTACCGGAAGCAAACCCTGCTTCAGAAGTACTTAGACCATCACGGCTGTCTAGAAAGAAGACATGACTTTACGAAGGATCCGAGTAGATCCCAGAAGCACTGTTTTCTGTAAATGCTGCAGGTTGTGATGACCTGGAATAATGTCCAGCCACCGTGCAATACCTGTGTGCACTGTGCCCAAAGCTCCCAAGACCACCGGAACCACCAGTGTTCGACAATGCCACATGCGGCTTATCTCCACTCGCAAGTCGCTGTACTTCGCCAACTTCTCAGCATGTTTCTTGCCAATGTTGCCATCAGCAGGACAGCTGATATCAATAAGAAGACAAGTGTTTGTCTTCCTATTTCTGAGACAGATGTCTGGACGATTGGCTTTGATCTTCCTGGCAGTGGGGATGGTGGTATCCCACATCATAGTAATGTCATCCGTCTCCACAAGCCTATCAGGATGATGCCGGTACCATCTGCTCTCCACTGGAACCCCAAAATGGCGACAAACATCCCAGTGAATGATGGATGCCACCTGATTGTGTCGATCAGTGTAGTCCGTCTGTGCCAAAGCACTACAGCCTGCCACAATGTGGTCGACTGTTTCCAGGCCTACACTGCACATGCGGCAAGTAGGACTGACATCACGATGTAGAATCTTGCACTCATAGTACTGAGTCCGAAGAGCTTGGTCTTGAGCAGCAACAACCAGTCCCTCAGTTGCAGCAGGAATATTCGCTTATTATTATTATTTATTATTATTATTATTATTATTATTATTATCACTATTGTTGTTGGTGTACCGTGTTGCTGTTGTTGTTGTTGTTGTTGTTGCTGTTGCTGTTAAGATGGGTGTCGCTTCTTTTACTTCACAGTGAGTCATAAACTTGTGTTTATCTAGGGAGGGGTGAAATCTCGAGGTCGTATAAAGAAGAAGGTACAAGTAATAAAAGGAAAGAAACCAAAGAAGGTGACTAAGGCTAAGAAGAGCTCAAAAACACGGTCAGCGTAGAAGTTGTGTTCTTCATCATTCACAGCAAACAGATGTTACATTATTATACGTAGTTATCATCTGCCTGCCAGATAAAGCAAGCAGATGTAGCTTGTCGCAAACTGTTGAGTCTCCACTTCAAGATTTGATCTTGGCAAAGTGCTCAGAAATGTTTGCCCAGTTCACAACCTTCCAAATAGCATTTACATAGTCAGGTCTCACATTCTGGTACTGGAGATAATAAGCATGCTCCCACACATCAATACCAAGGAGAGGAATAAGGCCTGCATCACAAATGTTAGTCACAACAGTGCTTATTCTTGCAAAGTACACAAGTGTGAAATGTGCTGTTCTAACAATGTGAATAGTGCCCTGTTTCCCATCCAGTGCAGGAGGAACATATGAGTAGCTAAGTCACAGAGTGACAGGTCATATTCCAAAAAATATGCCTATTCACTAACAATTTATAGACAAGCAACAATGGCAGAACTACCTAACTACAAGTGGCACAAACATTATACTGTGAAGCTCTACAGCCAGATGTCTGAATATAGTGCTTTTCAAATAGACATGGTCCATGAACACAGCAGGTATTAGTTAGTCAAAATTTCTACACCCAACAGTGGGTCATTCACACTAGATTCTGCAAGCATCCGGTATACAGTACATGTCTACCTACCCAAAAATTGGTGCAGTGTGGGAATTGAGGGTAGCGACTTTAGAATATACATTGAAATTGTCGGAGCAAGTGCAAATGCATTTGGCTGACTGGGCAGTGTCATCTGACTTCTTTTAGTATTTTCAATCTACCTGTCTTGTGTCTTGTCTACAGTATTTAAACTCCAGTTTATTTATTTATCATGTGTATAAGAATTAAAAGTAGCTTGTTGATGACAGTCAAGCTACCTGTTGTTGCTTCCAATGGATCTTGGTTGGCACAAGTTGCAATCTGAAGATGCTGAGCATCTTTGTTGTAACCCTAAACCACAGACAGGACTTAAAATCCAGGATAGGTGTAGTAATGGCACATAGTAAATATATTTATCTGTAAAATTCTTCAAAAATCAGTCTTGTCAGTAGTTGTCATACGTTGCAAGATCTAACTGCTAAGTGGATATTTATCATCCTCTCTACGCTGTAGCTGTGTACATATTGTGATCTCACATTTCACTGAGCACTATGTTTAAATCATCTGATTACAAATTTAGTAGCATATGTTGCACACCTACAAAAAGGTACAGTACAGTTCTAATTTTATCTCTCCCTTTATTAAATCAACCTATTACCAGTTGCTTAACATTTTCTGCGATAATTCTAACATTATTTACTCCAAGAATAAGAGGTAGCAAGTTTCATTTGCAAACACATTGGCAGGCAAGTACAGCATTTATATCACCAATAAGCTGTTCCGGTTGTCATGTAAAAACTGGATTCCGATCTTCATATGAGGACTGTTCATTCACACTTGTCTGAGTACTTCCAGCAATGTGTCTAGGGTATGACAACAGGAAAGGTGTGATAGGACAAACTGCAACGGATTGTGATTCATCTTAGTGATGGTTTTGATTACAATCCATTCTTCCACTTTGGCATCTTTATGATGCAGCCCTGATTGTGTGCTCCCAACAAAATCAACATCCATGTTTGTTTCCACTTCAAAGTTCTAACTAGTCATCTGTGATACGCTTGACAACCATGTGATATGGCCTCTTTCAATGGATAGCCTATGTACCAACCTCTTGAATTTGCACAGCGCATCACCTAATTGCATATTTTACGCTTGAACTTAGACAACCAACTGTTTATTTCATGTCTAACAAACAAATATATGACATGAACTACTTTTTGACTTCTTAAAATTTAATCATTACTGATTAGGTTAAAATAGCAAACATCAGAACACACAACTTTAGTCAAAATCACAATATATACAGTAACATATTGATAAAATGAATACTACTCTGTAAAATCCACTTCAGTAATGTCAAAGTAAACGTATTAATTCTATTGCAAAAAACTGTATAGTGTACAAAAAATGAAACTTCATCCCATCAAATACGTAAGTTAATTATATTATTGCGCATGACAGGTGCTATAGCAACATACCAGCCATCCCCATCCTGAACCTTGTACTGCTGTAGTAGCAGCTGATAGGTTGGACACCAAATTATTGAACGAACCAAAGTCTCTGTTGATAGCAGCAAGCAACTCCCCTACAAGAAAACAATCTTGTTTAATTGACTGCATAGCATGTCCTGATTTCAAGCAACTTGGTAACTCAACCAACCACTAGGCTGTCCACCACCATTAGGTGACAAATTTGTCCAGAAAATGGAGTGGTTGATGTGCCCTCCACCATTGAATTTGACAGCAGACTGCAAGGCCACTGCACTTGTAATATCACCTGTTGGGCATGCATAATACACTATACGTATGCATGCACAATATATACGTATATGTATACACTGTGCATTCCTGTAAAATCAATCAAACCAAAACTGAATATCTAGACAGTTGTCAAAATTGACACAAATACTTATTTTTATTTTTCAAGTACTTGCTCAAGTAAGCCTCCCTAGGTCTAGTAAGTCTCCATTCCCAACTGCAACTTATAGCTCATTCACACAAGCCCTTGTTCATAGCCGACCATTTATACTAGCTAGAGTACGAAAGCGAACCGTGCCAGCTAATGGGTGTGTTTGTGTGATAGAGTACGAAAGCGAGTTGTGCCAGCTAGTGGGTGTGTTTATGTGCACGTTAACACTTATCGTGTGCTGAATGCATGTGCGTGGACGATGATATTTACGGATCAAACCAAGCATTGATTCAGCTATCCTGTCATACGTTATGTTGCTTCTGGTGCATCCTTCACTTTAGGCTTGACTCGGTCATCACTCCAAAGACAGATGAGGCAAACAGTCTCTTGCTCATTCCATGCTATTTTGTAGGTATTCAGCATGCATGAACTGCAACTCAGCTCGATCAGTGTTCACATGGCAGTGACACCATGCCAGCGGCCCAGGTCAGCATGGCTTAGCACACGACTCAACCCACATTCACACAACATTCTGAAACCATGTCAACCAGTGCTGGCCTGGTTACAAGCGCTAGTGTGAACATGGCAGTAGTCTCTACAATTTTCACCCTCATCTAAAGTTCTTGCCCCATGACCATATCATCAATGTTTCGGTACCTGTAAAACTGATTTTCAACTTACTCATGTCCGTAGACCACCTCTACAATAATTGATAAGCTGTTTCTACTGTAGCTCCGGTCTTTAAATCATCACATTGGGATTACAAGTATGTTGCATTTCTCTAAGGACAGTAGCATTGACTAGTAATGTCAGCTTTAGTGCAGCAGAATTGAATGAATCTTAATCTATGTTTTCTGTCAATGACCAAGTCTAAATCAAGTGTGTATATATATATATATATATATATATATATATATATATATATATATATATATATGTTATCTTATCTTTATTGTCAGACTCTCTCAAGAGATCAAGCAACATTCCTCATCTAAAATTTCTCACTGAATATGCGGCCAACTGCAATGTGGTGTGTGTGTGTGTGTGTGTGTGTGTGTGTGTGTGTGTGTGTGTGTGTGTGTGTGTGTGTGTGTGTGTGTGTGTGTGTGTGTGTGTTTCATCTTAATATAATAATGCCAATTCTCGTGAAAATGTCCCAACTGTCATCACACATACCTATCTGCAGTATATTGTCAGAGGGCACGGCAAAGTCGCTGTATTAAAGTCAACCTCTCACTCAATCCAACCTTTTAATTGGTACTTCTTTATTTGTAGCATGCAACACACGCGTGCATTCTCACAATTGGTCAAGCTGTTGCAGATGGGGGAACTATTTCTAGGCCCTACTATCAGGAGCGTTCAGCAGAGAAGATTGGGTAGATAACACCTGATGAGCTGTGTCAGGCAGAGAAAGAGTGAATGGAGTTAAATTGTTGGGAAGTGAGTAGGACTTAAGAGTTAGAGTAAACAACACGCTTGCTTCAACAAGAGGATATATTCATTGTTGCGTATCAGAAAGAAAGACATACTGTTTTTGTCTGATACAGACTTTCTACAATCATTCATCAAAACTAGCAGAGGTCCGAGAAGTAACTATTACTCCATGTTTCAGAAATTTCTCGCCTGTCACATTGAACAAGGAGAACTCTTCATGGAAGTTATTAAGTACAGTTGTAAGACAAAGACTGGGAATATCTGCACAAAATGTGAAGAAAGAGGCCTGAGAGGACCAGCTCTGACAAGAATGCTGAAACCTTACCCAGACTGAGACGCCGGACACTACTCAGTGGCAGAGATGCCTACAGTTAATCGTACTGTCAATGATTGCTTACCACAGGCTCAAATGAAGAGACTCTTTGAAGAAGAAGAGATAAATGTCAACACAATAAGTGAATTTTGCAAAGAATATTTGGTTGACGAGGGAGTTGCTCGGCAATACCTGAATCACCTGCAGCTGCTTTCGGCAAAAGCGTTACAGAAAAACAAGACAACACTATAAAAGCTGCTGCTGCGAAACAGTCACGTATGTACGAAGTGTATGAGCTGTATAAGCAACAGAAGCTGTCCACTCTTAGTCTCTGTGCTACGTTTCTCATTATAAGCTGGCTCCTGAACATAAGAAATTGAAGAAGAAAACACTACAGCTTTTAGTAGAAAGTCACATATCAAAATTTCTTAGTAAAAGAAGCATTGCAGGAAGGACTTGAGAAGCCTAGCAGAGATGTCAGGGTTCCTGACGAAATTGATCATTAAGGATCTGAACACAGTGATGTAGGGTCAAAAAGTCAATCCGATAATATATCCGATGAAGAGTTGTTGGACGTGCTAGAAGATGTAGAGTCAGAAACAAGAGAAGACGAGAAAGACCTTGCAGATTATGTATCTACTAGTAGGTATGGATGTACTCCACAGTCTGCGAAAATCGTGCTTTGTTGACTTTTACTACGACTTCAAAAATGTCAAATATGGTAAACGACCTGCATCACGTGCTTCGTGTGCGGTGCAATCCGTGAAACTCTTCATCGAACTACAGGTGTGTTTCTGACTCATGATCAGTAGTGAGGGTCATGGTTTTATCAACTTCCCTGCCTGGGGGTCACGATATTAAAAGTTTGAGATATGCAGGGTCATGGGGTAGCATCTAGGATTTAGCCCATAACCCCCCACCCTGAGAGTTAAAAATGACCGGCCCCTAACAGTCCAAACTGAAAAATTGAGAAAATCTGGAAGTTGCAATGGAAAAGAGGAAATGTTACAGAGACGATGGAGTATATGCCCTTGGCAGTGCAAACAGTACCTTTAAATATTTGGCAAATATTAAATTTGATGATATATACACGTTCTGTCAACGTATGATGTCACCAGATGTACACCATGTGTTCCTTTCTTCCACTCTATAAGTTTGGCACTTCTATGAAAGTATTGCAGGCACGTGGAAATGGATGCAGCCCATCTACGTGAGAGTCTATAGAAACCTACACCAATTAATGATGGGCTCCAGACGTTACACTGATTGTGGAATTTATATTATATTGAATCTATTCAACCAAACTCTACCATGCATGCTCACTAAACGTTACATATTACATACAATCACAGTAACACCACATCTCCCCTCTTACAAGTCTAGTCTAGAAGGGGTCTTATATGAGTACAGTAGACCACTGATTATCTGACCCCCCATTGAAGCGTCAGAGTATCAACCATACCTCAGAGTTCCAGTCTGCTTTCACAAGGTCAGCTTGTGAAAGTTCCTTTAGTCATACCGATTAACAATATTCCCTGGCTCTTGCACAGGTGGGATCTCCCTTCTGGTCTCTGCTATCTCTCAAGTCATTGTTTCGTGGTTGGAAGGGCATTGATGATAATCAATGCTCGAAAAATTGGCCCAACTAGTTGTCTTCATTTGATGGGTGTCCAAAAAATTTAGGCAGTCAAAATTCTTAGTCAATGACGTTATTGATATCAATCATGGTGTTTAGCGGTATACCGCAATTTTGGAGCACACACGAGGAGAGGACTGGGTACGAGTCTAGTGCAAGCATACAGCACAGTATTCCGTACTTCACAATGGCATGCAACCAAGCGTATCCAACACATTACCGCTGAGCCAATGGATACGACGTGTTACACTAGACAGAGCTATGGCATCTTCGTGGAAGCAGGGAAGACAATAGTGATAGCCAATCAAATTAGTGATTAAATGCATACCACCTCTCTTTGTCAAAACAAGGCGGAGTTTCAACCAGACTTCCACATATCACATTGCGGAAGTTGTCCGGTTCTTGCTACTAAAATCATATCTACCTATTTCGACCTACAGGATTTACATTGTCTCCACTTCCTCACGTGCTCCCTGGTCATAAACTTCATGCCTGTACTCTGTCAGAATCCTGAGATGGTTCTCACACTCCCCGTTTCATTATCCGGGATATGAGCAGTTTGTCAATGTATGCTACTAGCGTATTAATTTACTACGCTTACATGTCATTGTATGACAAATGTCCCAATGCGAGCGTCAACCACGAAGTGGCGCATGTTTCAGTACACTACAGCTATTCGTCTGTATACTGAGAAAGCCATTACAAACTAGCCTTGGTCTGCCACAGTCGTCATCTGATGACCTAGACTACAACGCTAGTCGTCAGTTGTAAAATTTAACTCGTCAAATGAAAACTTGACAACCTACTTTTCGAGCCTTGATGATGCTCATAAATCCCTCAGCTTCCTCTTCTACTGGATCGATGTTGGGTGCATTATGCTTGGGTTTCTGAGACAATGCATCAGCTGTACAAAGATGTTTCCCGGGGATGTGATACATAGTACAACTGAATCTCACCATTCTCAGCCAGAATGTGAGTACCCTCGATGGTAAGTCATCCAAGTGTTTTACACTCAAAAGAGGGACCACTGGCTATGATCCGTCTCGATTTCAAATTGATGACCCAAGAGACATTGTGAGCATAGCCGCACTCGCTTGCAGACATCGAACAAGACGCATATGCCACTGGCTTCCAGGTGTCCTTACACTCCCGTAAGAGGACGAACCCCAGTCCATAAGAGGATGGATCTGCTGACACTCTAGTGTTTGCTCGCAAGTCGTAAAGTGCTATCACTGCTGGTTGGGTAAGTTCTTTCTTTACCATTTGGAAAGTAGCCTCCTGATCGGAACTCCTAACCCACTTTCTTTTACTGCTCAGCAGTTCCCTGAGTGGTTGACTTATCTCTGCTAGGCTTGGGGAGAACTTGCCCAGTTGGTTCACCATCCCCATGAACTGTCTGCGTTTGGTACATTGCTTGGAGGCCCCAGTTTGCAGATAGCAGAGGTCATGTTGGGGTCGACCTGTATTCCATTTGCATTGATGATGTGTCCTACGAACTTCACACGACTCCTTCCAAACTCACACTGGGCAAGGTTAAGCATAACCCCTGCTGCTTCCAGACGTTGTAGATCTGCTGTTAGTCTCTCACTGTGGGCTTCCTTGTTGGTTCCAACTATAAAAACGTCATCCATGGAACAGAGGACTCCGTCTATTCCCTCCAGAATTTATTCATCCTTTTCTGAAAAAGTTCAGGTGCACAGGAAATGCCAAAAGGAAGTTTACGATAACAATATCTTTCTTGTGGGGTGATGAAGGTCATCAGATGTTGTGATTGTTTGGCTAGGGGTATTTACCAAAACCTACTGTTTTTTGCATCAACCTTACGGAAGACTGAGGTACCTGCCAACTGAGTTAATGTCTTATCTACCCTGTGAATTGGATGGACTTCTCGAAGGACACTCTCATTCAATGGCTTCATATCACAGATCCTCACCTCTCCAGATTTTTTGGAACCACTGCCATTCCGACACACCATGGAGTGGGTTCGTCGACTCTCTAATTCCCATCTGTTCCATGCAATCTAATTCACAGGTGGGCCTACAAATAAATCGATCGTCAAATATGTCGTAGCTATCTCACGAGTGCAGGCTCTCCAAACTTTGCGTACGTGTTATTCTTCTTCCTTATGCTCAATTTACTTCTTGCAGAACGGTTTCAGAATTTCTGAGACCATAGTTCGTGATCAAGCATCCTGTTCACGACGTTCCGGTGGTCGTTTGTGTGCTTCCGGACCTCACAAGGCTAAAACCAAACCTGGATGCTTCACAAACCTGGATGCGTTAACTAACCTGGATGAGTGTAGAATAGAAAATAGCTAAAACTTTAGTAGCTTCTCAGAATCTCTTCGTGGAGGATCGTAAGGTGTTGAGCAATGGAGAATGCCAATGCTTTGACTCAGAAATGAATATCCCGAATCTGTAAATGGTGCAAGTGATTTGTATCATAAAGAATAGATGAACAGTACAGTACTAAATACTTCTAAAACAACAAGAACATAGCTTGTAAAGGCTGATTTGTGTACATAAATTCTGAACAGTAGTGGGCGTGGCTCCAACAAGACCTGGTGGGCGTATCCGCCATCAGTAATATTTGCGTACGAATTTTTGGCAGAGAAAGTGTAGTAATACTGCTGTTATGAACTGATCATCTGACTCTCGTTCCCACTGTGCTCTGCGGTTAAAGTGGGCTCTCTCAAAGATAATAAAAGGACTCATCAAACTTAGTCATCACCTTTTTTAACTTCTTTCGGTCAGCTGCCGTGATGTTTGTTGAGGTAAGAACAGCGTCTGCTTCCTCACCGATGCAGTATAGTAGGATGCTAAGTTGACGATCATCATCTTCACCAGCCAAGCCAGGTGCGACGCAGCACTGCTCGAACCTGCGAATCCATTTTATCAAGTTGTCCGGGCTTCGCAAGTCGAGTGCATCTGGAGTTTGAAGTCTAAGGCTTGTCATTCCCAGCCTCTGACACCATGTGGTATTTATTATCTCAGATCTATTCAACCAACTCTATCACGCATGCTCACTAAACATTACATATAACATACAATCACAGTAACACCACAATGATGACGGCAGATACAGTTTTTAAACTTACTGTATCCTTTATAAAGAGACTGGCAATGGTCATGATTAATACGCTGTGGCAGTGATGCATGGATTTGTGATAATGTTTGTGACTCTAGGTATGCATATGCACAATCAGATATTGACAAATATTAACTTTGGCAATTCTCTCATCCATCACCTAATCAAACCCTTCACTAAACTTCCTGGTCTACGGTATCTACAGTACATGCATCACTAATATATTACCCATTAACTTACACTTAAATTTACGAAGTGGCTAGGGGTCTGGCAGTCACTTGTCAATAGTGCATGCCAAAACTATTGGCACGACTCCAGTAGCCCCAACCCGGTTTTGCACTCCTATACTGTGCCAATTGGGTTACATGGAGGTTCTAGGGTGAGAGGAGCGAAGTGACTGGTGGGGACTCGGGTGGAGCACCCAGTCGGCGGTATACTGTTTACCACCCTTGCCAACAGGAGTTGAGCTAAATTCTATCCTGTCTATGGGTCGGTAGAAGGAGCAGTCGGCAGCCAGTGCATGATACAAACAGTTCACGAGATGGGTTGGGGATACTGCCAGACTCCAAAAATATGCGCTTACTGTGTCCGGCTGCCAGACCTCTAGCCACGTGCTAAATATTAACATTTACACATTTCTACTAACTAAATTTACATATTTCCTCCTCAATTTTACCTCAGTGCAACATAAAAGGGCATGAAAATCCACTACTGTTTACCTCGAGCTAGTGCTTCCGCCATTTTCTCTTCTGCCACATTGAGATTATTGACATAGGTAGCATGATGTTTGCTGTGGTGCAGCTGCATGATCTCTGCAGATATTGTTGGTTCAAGAGCTCCATAATCGTAGGGAAGATCAGGAAGAGTGTGATTTTGCTTTGGCACTCGCCAGCTACAGCATGACGCGGAAAGTTCCAACAAGGGAAGACACGAACGGACACGCAACAGCGCCATAATTATAGCTAACGCGCGTTATTGTAGACACTTTCACGCGTGCGCAAAATATAAATCTTGTGTGGCGCACTGCAGTTGAGTTTCAGGTCTACAAAATTTAAATTATCTTTACTATCAACAAGCAGACAAAAGGCAAACAATTATAGACATATGACAATCAGTACTTACCGTAAATGCACTTCATGAATCTAAAATTTCTAGTCATATTGTGTTCTAGTAAGTCTGCACCTTAATTAACTTAAAAATCTAAAACCAATTTTCTTGTCATGTTTGCAACTAGAACTATCAATTTCCAACATAAAAGAATTTTCTATTTTTCCGTTGCAGTTACCCTCTAGTTAGTCTAGCGTTCTAAAGGATCCATTGACTAAACGGTACACATCCGTAATCCACAGTCTGTTAAATACAAAAAACGTCGTTAAAATTAAGTGACTTCGTCGACTCTATACTCCAGCATGCACACAATTGTAAGTAGCTATAGAAAAACTAAATCACTTTACTTTAAGTCAAAAACAACTTGTTCGTGCTTCTTTCCAAGCGAGTCAAAGACAAGAAAGGCTTAATGAAATATATCTATAATCTTAATTCATTGAAGAAATACAAATGAACACAAAACTTAGTAAACAAATACATTCATGGCTTACAACTTCTATCCAATGATTGGTTAAGTAAACTGGAATGGCAAGAAGCTCATAATGAAACATTTAGCTAAAAAATCAACACAAATCATTTTCTCAAAGTGTTTTTATACTTGTTTCATTCACTCTTTAGCTATGTAGGTTAAGTGAGTCTTTATTCTTCGTACGTAGTATACCACTGAGCACTCAGTCTCCCTGATACTGAATGGTCGACATAGGGCGCGAGTACGGTCTGTTCGACAAGGACTGGAAAACTCTCTTTGATTTTTCCTGACGTCCACAACTTTCAATGGCCATCGTGACAGCAATTTCGTGATTTTATACGTTTATCGTCTAACGTTTTGTCGTGTTTTGCGCGCAAAAGGTCACGCTACATAGCAAAATCCCATTCGAACGAATTCGTCTGAATGGGATTTCGACATTTCCAACCTATCCAGAGCTGTTTCAAAGTACTGAATGAGTTGCTTCTATTGTGAAAAGTAGTGCCATTGCATTTTCAGCATCGGCAGACGTAAGACGTGAACATGAAATGGCAAATGAGTCGTCAAAAGGCGCGAGTGCGGTCTGGTCAACAAGGACAACGAATCTTACCTTGCGTTTCTTGACGTCAAGAAGCTTCAATGGCCATCGTGAAAGCAATGCCGTGATTTGATACGTTTAGCGTCTAACGTTTTGTCGTGTTTTACGCGCAAAAGATCACGCTAGATAGCAAAATCCCATTCGAACGAATTCGTCTGAACGGGATTTCGACATTTCTGACCGATCCAGAGCTGTTTCAAAGTACTGAATGAGTTGCTTCTATTGTGAAAAGTATTGACATTACATTTTCAGCATCGGCAGACGTAAGGCGAGAGCATGAAACGGCGAATAAGTCGTCGAAAGGCGCGAGTACGGTCTGGTCGGCAAGGACAACCGAATCTTACTTTGCGTTTCTTGACGTCTCCAAGCTTCAATGGCCATCGTGACAGCAATGCCGTGATTTGATACGTTTATCGTCTAACGTTTTGTCGTGTTTTGCGCGCAAAAGATCACGCTAGATAGCAAAATCCCATTCGAACGAATTCGTCTGAACGGGATTTCGACATTTCCGACCGATCTAGAGCTGTTTCAAAGTACTGAATGGGTTGCTTCTATTGTGAAAAGTAGTGACATTGCATTTTCAGCATCGGCAGACGTAAGGCGTGAACATGAAAGCGTCGAATCTACCCGTCGAGATGCGCGAGTACGGTCTGGTTGACAGGGCCGTCAAACTTTGATTTGCTTTTCTGACTCTCAAAAGCATTTTAAGTGGTTTCCATAACAGCGCAGGCAATTTTTAGGTTTAGTAGATAACGTCTAACGTCAAAATTTTACCAAGGCAAACTTGTCTTGGGTTCATATAGGAGTTCTACGTCGTTTCTGAAAACGACTAGACTTTGCAGACTGTGTAAAAGTGAGCGAAATGTGTATGTATTGCATTCAGAAAGTTCAACGTCTCAACCGAAGACGAAAAACATGAAAATCCCATTGGGACGAAAGATTCTTCCCAGTCCCGTTCGAACGAAAGAATCCCAGTAAAAAGATGAACAGCTAGCTCTCTACTGAAATCTGCTGTAGATTTCGGGTTTATAGCCACGTTCATGATCGTTTCAGAAGATATGAGCTACGTTCACAGCCTTACAATAGCTCTTCAGGAATCATCGCTGAACATCATTTGTGCGTACGAAATCGTTAGTGATGTGAATGACCAGCTTAAGAAGGCTCGCATGGCTGTTGATGGTACACCATGCTAACTGGTGGGATAGGGCAGTGGCAATGGCATCAACGGTAGGAAATTTTGTGGTTGCTATCAAGTTAGCTAATCGTGGTATTGATGTTTGTTGTTTATTCAAGGTCGACACTGAGCCATCCACGCCTAGAGTGTATGACAGACACACACATCGAGACAATGCTGTTGCTGTCTCTCCATCAGACTACTTCAAGAAGACAGTGACTATCCCCATGCTAGATGAGGTATGTGGCCACTTGGATGCTAAGTTTGAAAAACATTAACAGATTGTCGTCTTATTCCTGAAAATATAGCAGCCCACCCAGAAAAAAGCAAGTTGGCAGCTTTGGCGTTTGCGGAGCAATGCCAAGATGATTTGCCGGATGGTCATTCTCTAGCAACCTATTCAGCGGAGTTGAATCGTTGGTGCGATAATGCCGTGACTAGTTCAGAGAAAGGCTTAGAATTACCTTCGTCACTGGTAGCGTCCGTAGCACTTTGGTTGCTCACTGTCATTGCCGTCTTACCTGTCACGACATGCTCTTGTGAGAGAAGCTTTAGCTCTCTGAGACGCCTCAAGACGTACTTTCGCACCACAATGATGCGACCCCGTCTGGATGGTCTGGCCTTGATGCACGTTCACTACACGAGAGAAGTGAACATTGACGAAGTAATTCGACACTGTTTAATTGAGTTCCCCACGGAGTACTATTAGTCCAATCACGGTTACGGCACGGGTCGGTAACATACCCAATAGCTCTACCGTGTCTGAAGCCAGTGATGAAAACTCGTATGATGAGTATGACTAATGCGAGTGTTTATAAACAGTCTATACAGTTGCATAGACTTATATGATTATCAGGGAGTGCGGTAGCACTCCCTATGTAGAGATGCGAAGAATCTAAAATGGCGCCCCATACAAAGTATCCAAACGCATCTGAACCGGATCTCTCAGAATTCATTACAGAGATCTCGGACCCACGTAGCGTTCAACGTTCCTAATGGTAGCCAGACTATCACCGCTGACACTAGGCGCCTCAGAAGCCAGCTATCGGCAAGTAAAAAAACCCGATTTATTCTTTCACATTTCACATTTCACTTTTCACATTTCACTTTTCACATTTCACTTTTCACATTTCACTTTTCACATTTCACTTTTGTCAGCCAGGCTAGCGCCTCACTCGAAGCAGCTACAACGACGAGAGTCACACCAAACGATTCGCTCTTGTCCGAAGAATTGCACTGATCCACCAGCTAGAAATGTGCAAAGTCACCTTGTATCAGTCAACTGCTGCCATGCAATTCCACGTATTGCTTAATTCCCACAACGCCATGTTGTTCCGATCACGTGTGTACATGTGACTACCGTTTGGAAGCCTAGCTGCCACTTCCACCTGCTGCTACATGCTGCTTACAGTTGCGTGTAGTTGAACATGTACGACTATGCTCAACGGCGCGGCGTCCTGTCTGACCCTCTGTGAATGTAAGCGTGTATCTCTTTCGTGGAACCCTAGGTAATGGGAGTTGTTTATAGATGCAATCAGTGTTATTACGTACATCCGTCAGCTGCTACGTACATCCGTCAGCTACGTACTTCCGTGTATGCTGAGCATAACGTGGGAGTTGTTTAGAGATGCAATCAAAGATTGAAATCACAGCCGAGCTGCACACGTTAGTACTGTCATTGCCATTTCAAACTACACAAGTCTAAACAGACTATCACCGCTGACACTAAGCGCCTCAGAAGCCAGCTATCAGCAAGTAAAAAACCCGATCTATTCTTTCACATTTCACATTTCACTTTTGTCAGTCAGGCTAGAAGGTCACTTGAAAAGAAATACCGTAGCTAAACTGGGATGTGCAGCGTCTAATTACAGCCTGAAATTCGTGGCCTAGGGTGGGAGGGGCGGCTGGACAGAGAGTGCAACCTTCACGTGGTCTGTCCTGGGGTTTTGATCATGAAAGTATTCTCACATGTTCAAAATGCTAAGCACTCCGTTTACTAAAACTGTCATTTTCATCTAAAAATGTATGAAACAAGTCCAAAAACATTTTGAGAAAATGATGGGTATGTAGGAATGGGTATGTACATATGTCATTCATGCCCATCTCCAACATCACACTCTTTTTACCTATATCGCTTGCAGCAGTTGTGAATGTGATGTAGGAGATGGGCATAAATCCATATGTACATACCCATCCCTACATACCCATCATTTTCTCAAAATGTTTTTGGACTTGTAGTTATATGATAATCACAGGCAGTGTAGACTAGTTATCAGCAGTTCTGTTCGGGACTCTTCAGCTGTTGTAAAGTATTATGCTATATGGCTTTTTGTCTTTGTTTTTTTGTAAAAGAATTATATTGGCAGGTTCAACAGTGTTGGATGGGCGTAGTCAAAGCGTGTCCTATCGGGAACCACCTAAATTAGAGAGCCGTGTACGCCACTGTTATTAGTGCTGTTCTGTTACACGCGTGCGTGAGGAAAAATTACAACGCTTGGGCTTGGGCTGTAGCGTACGTATACGTTGCATGTGCATGGTTACAACATAGTACTCCACCAGCTCAAAAGTCTGTGAAGATGCCCATGGCCCAAGGCGTCCAACAGAAGCACTCTTCGGAAAATGACAGCACAAGAGAACTGCCCAAGTTTGAAGACACAGGACTACCCACTCACTTATGCCGGTTCATGGAGAAACGCGCAGAAAATGCTTAATTAACACACCAAACAGTATTGTAGATGCTCCAGGTAATTCCGGTGGGAAAATGGCGATTATAGCCTTACCACATCACACCCTCATCTTGTCAAAACGCCAGGAACAGGTAAATTTGTGTGCGGATGTCAAGCTTACCGTGAACGCAATTTGTGTGCTTACGCAATTTCTACAGCTGCGTATACCTGCCAAATTTGGGAATTACTGTCAAATTTCCATAAGAGTGCATGATCAAGCAATCTTATGGAATGCTCCAGCCAAGAGGCATCCAAACAGATGTCAAGCTTACCCTGAACGCAATTTGTGTGCTTACGCAATTTCTACAGCTGCGTATACCTGCCAAATTTGGGAATTACTGTCAAATTTCCATAAGAGTGCATGATCAAGCAATCTTATGGAATGCTCCAGCCAAGGGGCATCCAAACAGATAGGGAAAAAGCCAGGACATCAGGAGAGAAAAAGAAAACGCACCTGTTCCCCCAGAAAAACTGAGAGCATGACGTCTAGCTATAGACAGCCAAGTGCCAACATTCCAGGGCAGCCAAGAAGTCCCGACCAGAAAATGCTTCCCAATCACGAGAAGACCGTCTCACCTACAAACTAAAATGGTTGAAAGGTACACGGGTAAAGAAATGTTATGGCTGCGGAGGTTCCATTCGTGATCCACCTCATGTATCTCCTCCACCCAATGACATGGTCTTCACTTGCAACGAGTATAGATTGTACCCCACCACAGAGGGAACATTGAGATTCTCCATTAAAAAGGAAGCCACCCATTATCATTTATCCATTGCTTGCATTCAATAACAACAAAAAACAAGAACTTCAATCCTCAAGATGTTGAAATATCAGAGGAAGATCATAAACGATTTCTTGCAAGCCACAAAGAGCTCCTTAAAGTTATCTTGGGTGTTGACATGTAGCTTAATTAATAAAAACTGCTAAAAGATTTAGTTAGAAAAAGATTTTGTTTCAATTGTTGGGCAGACTCATTAATCATAGGATCATTTTAGCGTAAACAAACAGCTAAGAACAGTTCAGGACATGACACAATACAATTTTGTCAATTTTTTGCTTGCTGTTATCAAAAGAACTGTTTACATAATAAGTGCTAGTCTAATTAATTAATACCATTCAAACACACACTTTCCTGTTAGACTAGTTAAAAGGATTAAAAAAACAGTTCCAAAAACTGGTTAGAATTTATACACAATGAACACCTACGCGCGTACAAGTACATTCCCACACCTAATGAGGCCGCCAGTACTTTGCACGTTGACAATGCGCTTCCCGCACCATTCTTACATTGAAGAACCAAGATGCAGCAATTTCCGTGACCTTCACTGTCCTAGCAATTTAATGCAGTTTCATCTATCTATATATGTATAAAGGAGAAGGTCTGTCTGTCTGTCTGTCTGTCTGTCTGTCTGTCCAATACATATATTTTCAATATTGAAATCTACATTCAACACAACTAAGCAACTCTACTGTCCCAATCGCACAAAATCTCTACCAAACTAAAACTCTACAGAAACCAGCCCTATATAGGGCTGTACAGTAAAGCACATTAATAATTGTGTATGTTGTTCATTCTCTTCACTTTCCTTGTATGTTCCAGTAAGCGGGATGTCTTCCTAGTAATCACTCTAGCGTTACATTGTTGTAACTGAACTGATAAGCGTTGTCTCCAATATATTGTAAAATTGGATGCATTCTGATGACCGTCCTCATCATGAGACATGAGAGAAAGAGTCTTTAAAAACTGTTGAGCGTCATCACCCCATCTGCCATAATGTTCAAATACCAAAGAGATTGCTGTTGGTGTATACCCTCCTGGTAGCAGTAGGAAGTCATACTTTGTATGTTTGATCTTTTCTCTTCTGGATGCGGCCGCACCATCAATATAAGCAGCTCTAGATAGGATGTCTTTGCTGAATGGATGTGATAGAGCAATGTCTAATTTTGCTGTTGGCATGCAGAATGATTCCGCAACATAGATGTCTGGCCTTCCACTGGAAGTGGTGTAGCGATCTTTACGCTCAATGTAGTACGGTACATGTAACTGGCTGAGACAATCTGCCCACACAGACCACACTGGTCCACCTCCAAATTTACAAGTCAACAGATGATAACCTTCTCTCTATCGATCGTTTTTCCACATTCACATTCGTACTCATCTGCCAACAAAGGCAAGGGCATCGCCATCCCAACCTCATGAATGCCGCCAAGCGGAAATTTCCAGGTAAAATTGCGAGATTCTGGGTTGATGGAGAGGCATTTAGCCAAGAGCCTGCACCTTTCCTTGCAAGGAACGTAATCTTGCTGAATCCTTTCCAGATTCTTTATCCAATAAAATATTGACTTGAGCTTTCGTGACCTTATCTATCAGATGATGCTGCAGATGCTTAGTATTAGACAATAGATCATTCATTGATTGATCAGGATCTAAACATTCATGAAGAATGTGGCCTACAGAATTTCAGAACTCTTCGAGGATAACAAAACATCAATCTGAGGTTCTAAAGCTACAAAACGTTTTGCAGCTCATGCACAGAATGAGCCCACGAGGACACAAAAATCAAGTTTGATATTTCTTGTAATGATGTCAAGCCAAAACCACCATATCTGACAGGCAAGGTTGCTTGCTTCCACTTTTCATCAGTAATGGCAGAAATTTGTAACAAATTTGAAAACGTAGAGCGAGATAGATGATCATGAAGAACTGCAGCAGCTTGCATGCTTTTGGGTTTAACACTTCGAGATAAGTAAAACATTCTTGGTAAGTGACAGAGTCTTAGCAATAACATAGCTTCTTGAGTTCCTAAAGTGAGTAGTTGATCGCAAAAATTTTCTCCATGTTTTGCAATAGTAACACATGCCTGTGACATAAAATCTTCCTTTCCAACAGGAATTCCTTCTGTTGTGATAGGAATAGATGTATGTGACTCGATCTCGACAGATGAAGGGTTGTAAATTTCACACTTGGTGTCCTGAATGTCCAAACCAATATTATGGAAAATAGGCTTCAGGTCTTCAAAGACTGCCAAGACATTATCAGAAGGGCCTACTAGAAACACATCATCTAGATATGCCAAGACCACTACACAAGGATGATCATTCTGCAATTTGGTCAACAATTCCTGAATTGCAGTAGCAAACAAAACTGGACCCAAAGGATCCCCTTGATGTATGCTTTCTTCAGAAGACAGTATGACAGGACTGTCTCCTTGCAAGTAGATAAGGGGACCAAAGCCTGCGTACATTTGATTGACATGGGGAAGCATCTCAGGAAAGTGTTTTGAGACCTGAGTAAGTAGATGAGACCTTTTAACAGAATTAAAGGCATTCTTGGCATCAGTCTTCATGACCACCCAATCTTTATGAGAATCTAGCAGCAACTGAACATGATGAACCAAAAGATCAGCTCCACCATCTGTGGCAATGCCATGCTGTAAAGGAGCAAAGAATTTACTAAAAGAGTCCTTGTATTGAGAACAGATAGTCTTTGAAGTTATTCGTCGAAACACTTCACCTATTGCAATGGGCCTCACATCTCCTGAAGACTTAGGCAGAGCAATAAGACGAGCTGCACACAATAGCTTTGTTATTGGTTCAGGAACTAAGCCAGCTGCAATAATAGAGCAAACTCTGAAAAGGTTCTCAGCTGTGAATGAGTCAGATATCAAAACTCGAAGATGTCCATACCTCCAGCCACTGGGTCCACATCCTGATCCTTTAGGAGTTTTGTTTATGTTGGTAATGAATTGATGTGATGACAACTCTACAGGAGACTCAATAAAAGGATCAGCTAATTGCTCTTCAATTACTGAGGACTTCCTAGGGTGTTTTGCTGCAAGCTTTTGAGTAGTCTCCTTTGTTGCTGGTGCCAAGCCAGAGCTTGTGAGAACTCGTGCTGCTTTGGATAGTTCACCACATCTTATCAAACGGAGCGCTGACTTCCTGGTTAGATCTTTAGATCCTTTTCTACCTTCTGATGACATCATCTGGCTGGTCTTAAGATCAATCAACTAATCCCATCTGAAGTTCTTGAAATCATCATATGCTTCAATAATACACTTATTCTTTGTTTTCCCACCTCTTGCGGGAGGAGACAACAGCATCCTAGGAAGCAGAAAAAGCAATTTCCACGCATCTTCATCACCAAGGTATTCACTAATCCTAGCTAGGACCGGTCCACAACAATCTAGAAAACGAGACTTCATCTCCGGCCTGATGACTTGGACAGATCTAGGTGGCGTTGCATGTAGAATGTCGTCTATGGATATTCCTCAAACATATTGCCATGCGGCAGATTCCAAAGACGTACACGTCGATGAGATAAGACCCAGCTTGATGTCATTCGCATCCGTTGCCACAGCAACATCAACATCTGGTGTAGGTGATGAAACCGAAACAGATTGAGAAACGACAGTTGGCCTTTCCTTACTAGATTTCGAACAAACTTTGCATTGCACCAGATGTTGAGTTAACTTAGCGAACCATTTTTGGCAGAATTGACAGCGCTGAAGGCCCAAGCGTGTGACGAAGCAATGCGGTAGGTCATCAGAGTTGTGACTTTGGCGAATGTGATTCAAAACTCGCTGTAAAGATCCTTCAAACAAACACGAACGGACAGGGCAATTCTCCCGTTCCGAGAAAGTCTCAGACATGAGCAAAAAGAAGTAAAAACAGATCTTTCCTTTTCTTGCTTCCAACAGTTCAACATCCGGAATCTGTCTGTCTGTCTGTCTGTCTGTCTGTCTGCCTGTGTGTCCGTCCGTACGAGCGTTTCTCAAAGACGGCGAGTCCAATCTCGGCCGAATTTGGCTCGCGCACGCCGAATTCATTAATCTCGAAAGTGAGACTGTGATCGTCTTCCTGACTTCTCCCATGACGACGCCATTTCCTGCCGATCGCACTTGCTTCCGCTCGCGCGCGAATATCTCCGAAACGGCGAATCGTATCTCCGCCGAATTCACACTGCCCGTTCCCGACGTCGGACGGTACGCGCCGAGCGTGTCGTTTATTGCGGGCGACGCCGGGAAACGGAAAATTTTTTTGGTGATATCCGGGTCTTGAAAAAATACGCCCCCAGTCGTTTGCCAGTCTACGACCGTCGAAGAGCTGCCGTGTTTGATTCACCTGTTCCCCGAAACGCCATTAGCGTCTTCGAAGAGACGACGTTCAGCGGGACTGTCGAAATGGCGAGAGTCGGTATGAGTCGTGACTTCGTTAGATACGGAGCTGCCGTGTTTGATGCACCTGTTCCCCAAAACGCCAGCAACGTCTTCGAAGAGACGACGTTCAGCGGGACTGTCGAAATGACGAGAGTCGGTACGAGTCGTGACTTCGTCAGATACGGGGAACGAATTATCCGGGTGAGTACTGCATGTGACTTCCAGTTCTGCTTTGACTAACTGCACGTGACTTCATTTCGGACAGCGCAATATCCGGGAGTGCTATACGATTGCAAGTTATACGCGACATTTTTATTCACTGCAATCATTCACGGCCAACATCACCTATGATACCATCAAACGCATTTTAGATACTTTTTGCTATGATCTTTACCTATAGAGGGGACCTGTCTCTCCTCCACTTCCGTGTTGTATTGGCTCTATGACAAACTGCGGCGCTATGAAGTGGAAAGGAGAAGCACCTGGCATGTGTTGTCCCCCCGGGCAAAGCCGGGCATTGGAGCTTGTGTATCTATATATTTAGAGGAGAGGTGTCTGTCTGTCTGTCTGTCTGTCTGTCTGTCTGTCTGTCTGTCTGTCTGTCTGTCTGTCTGTGTGTCCGTCCGTACGAGCGTTTCTCAAAAACGGCGAGTCTGATCTCGGCCGAATATGGCTCGCTTACGCCGAATTCATTCCGGTCGAAAGTGAGACTGTGGTCGTCTTCCTGACTTCTCCCACGATGACGCCATTTCCCGCGGATTGCACTCGCTTCCGCTCGCGCGCGAACATCTCCGGAACGGCGCATCGTATCTCCGCCGAATTTAGACTGCCCGTTCCCGACGTCGGTCGGTACGCGCCGAGCGTCTCGTTTATTGCTGGCGACGCCGGGAAACGGAAGATATTTTTGCTGATATCCTGGTCTTGAAAAAATACGCCCACAGTCGTTTGCCAGTCTACGACCGTCGAAGAGCTGCCGTGTTTAATGCATCTGTTCCCCAAAACGCCAGTAACGTTTTCGAAGAGACGACGTTCAGCGGAACTGTCGAAATGGCGAGAGTCCGCAATCGTTATGTACGGGGGACGGATTATCCGGGTAAGTATTGCACGTGACTTGCACGTTAGGGAATTCACGTCGATATTAGAGATGCCAGGTTCGATACACCTGTTCTCCGCAACGGGACTTTCAAAATGGCTTCAACGGGATCAATAATCCAATGAAAGGGATTTTTTGAAACTGGACACATGTCGGATAGATGTCAAGTTCAATACACCGGGGGGCGCGTTTCTTTAGCCTCCACCGTCTAATCCGGATTAGGTGGTGGAGTTCCTGCGCGTTTCTTTTAGCTCCACCGGTGGAGCTGGTGGAGGTCCGGTGGAGGTAGATCACTGCGCATGCTCACTGCTACACAGAAAGGAGAGCCACACAATCAAAGCTACCAGTTAGAAGCAAAAGCAACATCTCGGTGTCGTCCAATAAGTCAGTGAACAGGGAAGCTGCAAATGCAACAATAGCCATGCAAGTAGGGCAAGAACGATCCATTTCGCAATATTATCCGAATGCGCATGCTCACTTCCACCGGCACGTTTCTTTATTCCACACTAATCCGCCTCCACCGGAATACATCCGGCTAATCCGGTGGAGGTCCACCACCTCAACCGGATTAGTCGGTGGAGAATGAATAAACGCGCCCCTGTTCCTCGCAACGGCAGCAACGTCCAAGTCGAAATGGTTTCAATCAATCACTAATCCAATCAACGGGATTTTAGAAACGGCAATTAAACTGGATATAACTATGAATGAGAAGTCTGTCTGGCTGCTACTAAACGGTAAAAGCTCTTACACCACGGCTAATTAGTGACAGTAAACGGTTTTCTATACAGACTGTACGTGACCTGGCTACACTCCCTCTGCCTCTCCAACCATCAAACGCATTTCTAGATACTTTCTGCTATAATCTCTACCTATAAAGGCGACCTGTCTCTCCTCCACTTCCGTGTTGTATTGGCTCTATGACAAACGTGTGTGTCAACTGCGGCGCTATGAAGTGGGAAGGAGAAGCACTTGGCATGTGCTGTTCCCCGGCGAAGCCGGGCATTGGAGCTTGTATATAAAGGAGAGGTGTCTGTCTGTCTGTCTGTCCAATACATATATTTTCAATATTGAAATCTACAATCAACACAACTAAGCAACTCTACTGTCCCAATCGCACAAAATCTCTACCAAACTAAAACTCTGTCTGTCTGTCTGTCTGTCTGTGTGTCCGTCCGTACGAGCGTTTCTCAAAAACGGCAAGTCCGATCTCGGCCGAATTTTGCTCGCGCACGCCGAATTCATCGGGTCGAAAGTGAGACTGTGGTCGTCTTCCTGACTTCTCCAATGACGACGCCATTTCCGGCCGATCGCACTCGCTTCCGCTCGCGCGCGAATATCTCCGGAACAGCACATCCTATCTCCGCCGAATTTAGACTGCCCGTTCCCGACGTCGGTCGGTACGCGCCGAGCGTGTCGTTCATTGCGGGCGACGTCGGAAAAGGGAAGGTATTTTTACTGATATCCTGGTCTTGAAAAAATACGGCACAGTAGTTTGCCAGTCTACGAGGGTCGAAGAGCTGCCTTGTTTGATGCACCTGTTCCCCGAAACGCCAGCAACGTCTTCGAAGAGACGACGTTCAGCGGGACTGTCGAAATGACGAGAGTCGGTACGAGTCGTGACTTCTTTAGATACAGGGAATGGATTATCCGGGTGAGTACTGCATGTGACTTCCAGTTCTGCTCTGATAGATTCGTCTAACTGCACGTGACTTCATTTTGGACAGCGCAATATCCGGGAGTGCTATACGATTGCAGTTATACGCAACACTTTTATTCACTGCAATCATTCACGGCCAACATCACCTATGATACCATCAAACGCATTTTTAGATATTTTCTGCTATAATCTCTATCTATAAAGGCGACCTGTCTCTTCTCCACTTCCGTGTTGTATTGGCTCTATGACAAACGTGCGTGTCAACTGTGGCGCTATCAAGTGGAAAGGAGAAGCACCTGCTAGCCTCGTACCAGACCCTCTCGCGCCGTCGTGCCCGGTTCCCGTAAAAAACGACAACGCCGGAGAGGATCTGGGATCATACCGCCTACTTTCTTCACCTAGTGTTACCCCACGTCATCTAAGTGTCACCCCGCGTCACCAATGTCAACACTCTCATGCTTTTAGTTAATTATGAAGCTATCCTTCCATCAAAGTTATGCTAGCTGTGATATCCGATGTCATACATTCACTGTTTACATTTCGTTCCTGTACAGCTGCATGAGAAGAGACCCACCTTGCCGCATGGAAAGAGATTTATTCACAGAGGGAGCTCGATCCTGAGTTCGATTTACGTTATCTGAAGCTGTGAGGTCCAATGTGATTCGATCAGCAGTCTAGGTAGCTAGGACTAGGGATGCACTAGGCGCCGCTCTATTACTGTGCTAGGCTACGAGAACAATACAAATCGAGAAGCTCGAGTACGATTCGGGAACATTTGGAGCCTGGCAGAGCGTGCTAGCTGTCAGACACGGTGTCGACTTCCGCTCTAGAGTCTCTTGGAGAGGAAGTCCTCTTTCCCAGAGAGGTTGGCAAATACGCAGAGCTTGCGTAGAGACAGGATACCAACACTGAAAGGAAACAAGTAGAGTACGAATGGAAGGTCAAGTCTGTTGTAAGACATTCCGTGTGACACATGAGAGTAACTATTAGACTAATTGTATAGTAGCCCGAGGCTTGGTGACATACGAGCTAGTTTGAACATTTATAGCATAAACGGCAGGCGGTATGATCCCAGACCCTCTCAGGCATTGTCGTGTTGTACGGGAACCGGGCACGACGGCGCAAGAGGGTCTGGTACGAGACTAGCATCTGGCATGTGTTGTCCCCTGGGCGAAGCCGGGCATTGCAGCTTGTTGTCTGATACTGCGCACTAGAGAGCCTATCTTAACGCTAAAACGCGTTTTTAAGGTGGGTTTACATTAAAGACGCAAAGCCTTACGTGTTTGCGTTCGCGTCTTGCGTCTTTGCGTCTTGCGTCTCCTTGCACCTTTCTTCTGTTCACATTAAAACTGCGTTTATGTTTTGAGTCTTGCGTCTTCTGGTTAACGCGCTAGCCTTTTGTGACTTTCAACAACATAATTTAACGCACGCTACAAATTTTTAAGAAGTTTTTTTTATTGCAACCTCGATTTTGGCGCTTGCGTTGTGTCTTAAACGACAACAGAGAAAAAGGAAGAGAGAGTGGGTCGCTCCAGTTCCTGCCAAAAGGCTTCAGCAAGGAGCCTATCACAATTTGATAGAGAAAATGTGACTCTGCGATGTAAAAACACAATGATACAAACGAACGTTCTCAATTAGACGTTCTTCCATTAGAAATACGGAACTATCATTACCCCACAAGTCAGGTTGATATAAAAAAGGAGACGCAAGACGCAAGAATAGAAACCGAGTCTATTTACTTGCGTCTCCTTAGCCTCGTCCCCAGACTCACGTGAGCCTGGCAGTGTCCGGTTCCCGTGTGACACTTTCAGCCTCCCGTGAGTCTGGACTCACCGCGCCTACTTTCACACACTTACTTCACTAAGTGTCACCCCACGTCATAGTCTTGGCACCCCACGTGACTAAATGGTACGTACGTCACAAACTCAATTAGCTTAAATCTATCTAATGTGTGACCCAGCAGACGGTGTATCACGCCCAAGCTTCCAAACAGCGCATGGTGACTCTCCACAGTGAGTGATTCACCACGTTCACGCTATCCAAATCTCAAGACGACTTCAGCATGTGGAAAGGTGAGTGTATTCTTAGCTAAGTTATTGTCCCACTCGCGTAGACTGGCGAGCCTGCCAAGTCTAGTTACAGCGATCCGGACTGCGCGTGTAGTTCACTCGTTGTTTCGTCGCACATCCGCTATCTGCATGGCCCTTGCTAGTGCACAGACTCTAATGGCCAGTAGGGCGCGCAATGGCAACAAGAGACACATTGACATGGAATTGCAGTCCGCTCTCCGTGTTTTCAATTATGATGACTTTCGGGAGATTAAACTTGAAGTCTCCAGGGCCATTCTATGGGGAAAAGACATCTTTGTCCGCACAAACAACGAGTGAACTACACGTGGAGTACGGATCGCTGTAACTAGACTTGACAGGCTCGCCAGTCTACGCGAGTGGGACAATAACTTAGCTAGGAATACACTCACCTTTCCACATGCTGAAGTCGTCTTGAGATTTGGATAGCGTGAACGTGGTGAATCACTCACTGTGGAGAGTCACCATGCGCTGTTTGGAAGCTTGGGCGTGATACACAGTCTGCTGGGTCACACATTAGATAGATTTAAGCTAATTGAGTTTGTGACGTACGTACTATTTAGTCACGTGGGGTGCCAAGACTATGACGTGGGGTGACACTTAGTGAAGTAAGTGTGTGAAAGTAGGCGCGGTGAGTCCAGACTCACGGGAGGCTGAAAGTGTCATACGGGAACCGGACACTGCCAGGCTCACGTGAGTCTGGGGACGAGGCTACGTCTCCTTACGTCTCCGCGTTTTTGCGTTCGGCGTTTTAATGTAAACAAACACGTAAGGACGTCAGAAAACGCAAAGCACGTAAGGAGCACGTGACACCTCCTTACGTCTTTAGTAATGTAAACCCAGCCTAGGGCTAACTAAAGACAAATGCCGGTTCATGCAATCTGAAGTAGTGTATTTGGGACATATCATTGACGGGACAGGGTTACATCCGGACAAGAGACGAATTCAGGCAATTACGGAAGCACTCGGACCACAAACGTTACAGAATTAGAAGCGTACCTAATACCTCGTTTACACTGGGAACAGTTCCTTGGAACAGTTCTGAGAATTGTTCTGGGAGCTGTTCTGGCGTCCGTTTACACTGCATCCAGCTTAGCCGTTCTGACGCCTTGATGTCCTTGAACTCCCAGACCTTTAGGAGAGAAAGACGTAACGCACGCTTCTTGTTGTAGCCGTCATGTGATTGATTGGATAACGCACGTTACTATGTCTCGAGTCACCGTGTTCTTTATTCAACTGTACGATATTTATACTTTAGTTTCTTCAGCTTGAAAGAAATTTGTTTCTGGCTTCGAGTGTAGCCAGCAGCCTCCATGTCCCTAGCAATTTTTTCGCATACATCTTTGTTCCTATGGCTACACTCAAAGGGCCGTTGTATAGAGTCCTCCCCCAAAATTCGATGAGTTTCATCGTTTCATCATCACTCCACGCCGCCATAGCGATATCCGGGAAACTACAAGAAGAATTGCGCTTGCGTCGGTACTGTTATGGGGTGCGGGAGAGTTTACACTCCACCTGGAACTATTCTGGAATGGTTCTGGAACCACTCTTCTTTGGGTTCTGTTCTGGAACAGAACGCGACGGGAACAGAGCGTTTACACTGCTACTGGGAACTATTATAGAACTCGAGAACGTTCTCGACTGCCAGTGTAAACGGGGTATAAGATTGCTATCGTATTATGGCAAATTCTTACAGAATTTGTCAACAGTTCTAGCTCCACTACCTAGACTGTTACGAAAAGAAGTCAAGTGAACAACAACGAGCTTATCGCCAATCAAAACAACTGTTAGTGTCAGCCAAAGTGTTAGCACGTTTCGATCCACAGCAAGAGTCCGTCGTAACTTGTGATGCTTCGTCGAACGGTTTAGGTGCTGTATTGGCTCAGAGAGAGAAGGACGAAAAAGAACATCCAGTAGCGTTTGTATCGAGAACACTGACGAAAACGGAGAGGAATTATGCACAGGTAGAAAGAGAAGCATTGGCAGTAGTTTTTGGTCTACGAAGATTTCACCATTATCTGTTTGGTAGAGAGTTTGTGCTTAGTCTCAGACCATAAACCACTGGTAGGATTGTTGGGGGAAAATTTTCCTCTTCCTCCAATGGCATCTGCGAGAATTCATTGATGGGCCATGATCCTATCAGGTTACAGTTATAAGTTGCAATACAAACCAGGCCGGGACATCGGTAATGCAGATGCCTACAGTCGACTAGCCTTACAACTACCTTCGACAAGTGAGGAAGAACAACCAGAGACAATTCAATTTTTACAGCAACTGGAATCGTCACCAGTACTGGCAAGAGATGTTAGAAGATGGACAGAACAAGACCTTAAAATCTCTAGGATACAATATTATGTTCATCATGGTTGGCCCAGTAAACCACTAATGGAATCACTGACTCCTTACTGGGAAAGAGCAAGTGAATTATTTATAGAAGAGGGATGCTTATTATGGGGGTACAGGGTGATTGTACCACCACAAGGGCAGAAACGAGTTTTGGAAGAGTTAAATGCCGGTCATCCTGGTGTGGCACGATGAAAGGCTTAGCCAGAACAATTAATAGTCTGGTGGCCAGGACTGGATGGGGACAAGGAATGCAACACCCAAAGCTCCATTGCATCCCTGGTCTTGGCCTCATCAGCCATGGATGAGGGTGCACGTGGACTACGCTGGACCTTGCTAAGAAAATGTTTCGTATACTCATTGACGCACACTCGAAGTGGATTGAAGTAGAACCTGTAGAATCAGCGACAACAAAAACTACGGGGGAAAGTTAAGGAAAATTTTCTCAACGCATGAAATTCCTGAAAAACTGGTATCAGACAATGGGGCAGTATTCACCAGTCAAGAGTTTACCGATTTTGTAAAATCGAATGGAATAGCTATATAGACTACATTAAAACAGCACCGTATTATCCGTCAAGTAATGGGCTGGCGGAAAGAACAGTACTTGTACTACAAGTATTGAAGAAATGACTGTCCCTAGCAAAACAAGGAACCTTGACATATCGCTTGACACAAGTGTTGTTCAGCTACCGGATTACACCGCATTCAATGACAGGAATATCACCTGCGGAATTATTAATGGGGCGCAAATTACGGTCACGTCTAGATTTGTTACACCCCAACTTGGAGCAAACGATACACAAAAAGCAATGGCAACAGAAACATTTCTACAAGGTAACCGGAATAGTATGATAGACCTTTACAACAGGTGTGTGTGTGTGTGTGTGTGTGTGTGTGTGTGTGTGTGTGTGTGTGTGTGTGTGTGTGTGTGTACACCATACTTCTTCAATTCTAACTGAACCACTGAAAATGCAGAGTAATAGAGCTTGATTATATTACTATATCACTAAATCTAATTACCGTAATATACTTGGAGCACGTCATTCAAGATCAATGCTGTGAGATTTAGCATTGATTTCGGTTTCTCTGGTCACCAAAAAAATAGAGTTCGGGTAATTCTAAAGCGTTTTTTCAAGTTTCACAGCCGTATGTAACGTACAAAAAGAGATGTCAGTGGAGAAAAGAACAAAGTTGGCGCATGGGTCTCCGAGGCTAGCAACTGCTTTCTAGGTTGTTAGATGATTAGTGACCAAAACAAAAATAGGGTATAGTACACGGCGTTCAAAAAATTTCTTTCGTTAATTTTGAGAAATTTAAGTCTTCATTTATTATGTTTTCTAAGCGTGCAAAAAGATGACCACACCCCCACAACGCTCCGTAACCAAGGCAATCCTACATAGATGGTACTACCGTACCCTGATTATATTCAGCAATCACGTGCAAGAAATATAATTGTCCCAAGCAACTGGCTAACGGGCATGTATTAAATGTTATAAGTTTCAAATGGTAACTTAATTTAATTCAACGTATAATAAACAGAAAATATGCATCTGCTTGCACTTCAAGTTCCAGCACTACTGAGAAACTCTGAATCTTTCAATCTATAAATGAACATATCAACTTAGAATATCAACTTTATTGAAGATATGTGTTTTCATATTTAGAGGATGCATATGTAGACACATGCATGCATACTTAGGGTCAATCAAATTCTGTGTATCGCAAAATTTGCTATCGAGTATTGCTACATTCAGTCTCATTGAATTCAACAAACTGATTTGACAATTGTTAGCTTAATTAGTACAACGATGGAAATGGTAATTCCTCAGTTGGCTGCAATTGTTGGCTTAATTAGTACAACGATGGAAATGGTAATTCCTCAGTTGGCTGCAACCTAGAGAAGAACACTCATCATGCCATTGTTTATGAACATATAATATTATTACCAATTGTCCTTGCTGTAGGTTGTATTAGCTGTCTCGACAACATGGAATGTATATACATGCCGAGACTTCTTACTTCTATTAGCATAACTCCTGTGAACAACCTCCCCATGTATGAGAACAAGAGAGCCTAATAAATGTGAATTTGTATTATTCACAAAATATAAGTTGTAGACAAACCAACCTTTCATAACAGGAGCAGCTACAAATTTGTGGTTGTCAAATTCAGGGTCTGAACCAGTCATTATTGTTGGAGGAGATGGCCCAATGGGATTTCTAACAAATCTTCTAGAGATGCCATCTATTGTAACCGAGAAACAGGATGAGCTCAGTAGCTTCATGAAGAAAGTGCATCAAAACCAATAGTAATTGCCACTACTGAATTACCTATTTGATAATGTCAGATTACAAACAAAATTAGAAAACAAAGCTCGATCCATGGGGCCAGACAAACCTATGACAAAACTTACTCAGTGTGGAATGATACTACTTGGTTAGACAACATTAGTCTTCAATGCAACAGTCTATTAAATCAACGCTTACTTTTAGCAAACATGTATGCATATGCAAAATCAACTGGAAACTAAACTCTAACAATCAATTTTACAAATCCGCACTTCTTATTCTATTAATCTTTTCAAAGCACAGAAATGGACATAGTCAAACCTCGATATTCCGACCACGTTTGTGTCTAACTAACCCAACTGGCAGCTTATCGTGGTTTCATTTGTACCTTAATCAGAAAGTGAGGGTGTCAAATTATATATAACGTGTGACTGTACTCTGTCAGTAGGAGTCTGACTGTCAAGTGATTGCATGTAGAACACCATTTCATAACAATTTGTCTACAGTCAGCACGTATGTAATTGCACCAGCAACTTTCTGTCAAATTGTGGCTTCTTAATGCAAGAATGTTGATAGCCAGATTAGCACTGAAAAGTAGAGTTGGTCCTGATTGGGACCTGTATATATATATATATATATATATATATATATATATATATATATATATATATAATTTCGACGTTGATCAGTACAGTTACTAGACTAGACTAATGAGCAACAACCTCTACACTCTCAGCATACAATCGTATATCTACATCATGTAATAAATACACAGTAGTCTACTAGATGCATAGTTATCAAAACCTGGCACAGACTCTGCTAACAAATTGAGGAAACTAGATACACAAAACCTGTATAGTAGAAAAGTTCTAAGAAATGCAGTAATGAAACTATAATGATATCTATCTATATCTATATATATAAAGGAGAGGTGTCTGTCTGTCTGTCTGTCTGTCTGTGTGTCCGTCTGTTGGAGCGTTTCTCAAAGACGACGAGTCCGATATCGGCCAAATTTGTCTCTGTAGTAAAACTCCAGCTTCTGACCATACTACATTACAGTATTCATCACTTTCCGACAGACGTGAAGAGAAGAAAGCAATGGGAAGCTGCCAAAGCAAGAATGCTACCAGGCGTCAACTCATAGTCTCATCTGCAGAGCTCATTTTGTACGCATTTTGTATCAGATTAGACGTTAATTCTTACACTGCGCTTTCAGGTCAAAGCTGCACTGACTGCAGTAGTATTTGTAGGCCATCCATCCAACGACTCCAGTCACGTGACCTATATACCCTCTGTTCTTATTATTTACCTACATCTCCTCAGAAGTGAAAACAGTAAAGGCATGCTGAAAACATGTGCTGTTTTCACAGCTAAAGGGTCAACGACTGCACTACGTTAGCAGTGTCCTACCAGGGGTGTGTTTCTTTATTCTCTTCTGCTCTTCTGGAAGAGACTAGAAGAGCAGTAGAGTATTGTGACTGCTTCTTTATTCCTCTTCAAAGGTGACAGACAAGGTTTAGAAGAGGAAGAGGTAACACATGCGCATTTCTTCTAAAAACGGATGTCGGGAGAGTACGGGAACAGCATTGAATCCGTGATAGATGTGCTAACAGGTAGTGCCTCTTTGCCGGAATCGTGGAATCCTAGTGATTCGCAAGCCAGTTTGTTGCAGGCGCCCATACTGTTGACACCTGCCGGATCTTGGTCTGGCGATGGTAAAGACAGTCCGTTAGGAACTGTAGACAACACACAGTTACAACAGCTCTAACAGTAGTCTTGTCCATCAACTGTGAATCAGACTGACGAGTCTACTACGCATGCTTGTGCCTCTTCCAATTGTTTTTCTACTCGTCATTCTTCTGACAGCTTTTAGTGGGCATGGCTCTTCTGCCCTCTTCTGAAAATTGCTGCTCTACCTCTTCTAGAAAAGCAGAAAAGAAATAAAGAAACATGCCCCAGTATAGCATCGCACAGCTCTAGCTAGGATGCTAGCAAAGCGAGCTCATCCTTCCAAACATATCCATATATCCTTTTGAAGGCTTGCTGCGTATCATCTGCTGGAAGGTGATCTCTGACGACTAAGAAACAGTAAATATCAGTAAATATCGCTGCAAGACATGCACGGAAGCGAACAAAGTGAGTGCAAGAAATACAATTCCAGACCAAGCACGGATCTGTGCTGCATCCCAATTTCTCTACCTTACCTAAATATCTCTGCCTCTGTCCCTGGGAAAGACCGCGAGCGTATTCTAACAAAAAACTTCTTCCTCTGCAGCAGATGTGGCGTTCATACACCCAAAATGGGGGAGTTGGATACGCCCACTTATGGGCTTAGTTGCAAGTTGTCTATACTCAGTATATGTCATTCAAGGTTAGTGACTAGGTGCTGTCCCTCGTGTTACATAACCAATGTCATGGAGGAAGCCAAGCCAAGAAAGTCACTACCATAAAAACTCAGAAATTTCACAACCATAATTATTCACTTCTTTACTGACTTTTATGAGAACCAGGGATAAACCAAAGACAGCTGTTTTCCTCTGTTGCATCTTCCAATGGAATCCAAAACCCAACTATGTTCATAGGGTCAGTGTGTAAGAAAGTAGAGTCTTGATGTGGAGAAACTATAACAGCACAAAATAAGTAAGAGAAGTCAACAAGCGAGAAAGTTACATGCAATCAAACCAACTTATGACATATAGCAAATACAAACTAGTACTTCTATATAATAGAGAATCAAACTTAGAAAATAGTACATGACAAAGTCTGACCAACCAAAATGCAACTAAAACCTCGTAATTTTAACTCTTGCAGTATTTCCTTTTGTATGATAATTTGACTATTAGAATAAGTATAACAGTTTGGCTTAACCCTTGTGCATATTCACATGCAAATTCCTTGTATGCACGCACTATCATCCCTTAGATAGCACCTTCTCCTGTATCGCTTCCGCCTACACAGACATAGTACATACCCCTTCAGTGAGGACAAAGACAAAGTCACAAAAAAGTCTTTCCATTCATATCAATGCATTTGTGTACTGAATAGCTTCCTTTGATTCTAATTAAATACCGCTTACAGGTGTACACAGTTTCTGGGGCAGTCAACATCGACGAGTGACCTGACATTCCATGAAGCAAAGTACCAAAGGAGAATCCTCTTCCACGACTTTGTCGATGCTCTTTGTGGGTGAACAAGTGAGAGAAGATGCAAGAGACGCCATCGTCCGACGTCCCAGTCTTGTAGCCATGCTTTTCCCACTTGCTGGTGTGGCAATTAAGCTACTCAAAAGATGGAATAATGATAATCGATGGAACAATAGAGTATTGGAAATGGTATTAACTCAAACTCTGGGCACCACCATTCACATCCAACGCGCGCGCGCGCGCGCACACACACACACACACACACACACACACACACACACACACACACACACCAGTACAGTCAATAGCTAAAAACCAACCTCTGCTGCTAGTACTATCAGAGAATGTTTTTGCGTAAATGTCCACAACTTTTGAGACTGTGTACACAAGCTGTAAGCAAATGAACTAGGCTACTGTCTGTACAATGTGCATTTGTGTAAGACATACCGGAATCTTTACATAAATTCTTGAGAGCAAATTAAACAACGTCAACAAGTTGGGAGTTGCTTAGAGAAACCTGACTCCAAATTATATCAACACTGCACTAGCCTTCAACTGCCGACATGAGACAAAAGTTTTAAGTTAGAAGAAAATGATTACAACAGACAGTAGCCATGCAAGGTTCCCTGCGTTAATGCATGACTCAAGAAGCAAAATATTGCCATGCAGTGGCAAATAGAGAGTTGATCAAGGATATTTACACAACAACAGAATAAAAATATAGCGAACTGCCGCTACACAAATACACATGAAAATGGGTTATGGCATCAAAATTATATACAATCCAAACAACAAAAGGAAAGTTACGCAGAGAATACAGTACCCTTCCAAGCATAATAAACTAATCCAACAGCTAAAAGTAACACATGTACAAGTACACATAAATTACCTACATACACTACGAACGATTCAAAC